>NW_027315986.1:0-12500 GCF_026437365.1 Eucyclogobius newberryi
ATATCCCAATTTTGACCGAGCAAGTGGCGTGAAGGTACTCTTCACGAAAAGACAGTGTTTGATATAAAAAAGGCCGTTTTGACCTGGAACATTTCGCTCACGGCCATACCACCCTGGACCCGCCCGATCTCGTCTGATCTCGGAAGCCAAGCAGGGTTGGGCCTGTTTAGTACTTGGATGGGAGACCGCCTGGGAATACCTGGTGCTGTGAGCATTTTCATACTTTTTCACCTGTCAAAAAAAAAAAAAAAAAAAAAAAGAAGTTTTTCATTGAGATATCCCAATTTTGACCGAGCAAGTGGCGTGAAGGTACTCTTCACGAAAAGACAGTGTTTGATATAAAAAAGGCCGTTTTGACCTGGAACATTTCGCTCACGGCCATACCACCCTGGACCAGCCCGATCTCGTCTGATCTCGGAAGCCAAGCAGGGTTGGGCCTGGTTAGTACTTGGATGGGAGACCGCCTGGGAATACCAGGTGCTGTGAGCATTTCCCCCCTTTTTCACCTGTCAAAAAAAAAAAAAAAAAAAAAAAGAAGTTTTTCATTGAGATATCCCAATTTTGACCGAGCAAGTGGCGTGAAGGTACTCTTCACGAAAAGACAGTGTTTGATATAAAAAAGGCCGTTTTGACCTGGAACATTTCGCTCACGGCCATACCACCCTGGACCCGCCCGATCTCGTCTGATCTCGGAAGCCAAGCAGGGTTGGGCCTGTTTAGTACTTGGATGGGAGACCGCCTGGGAATACCAGGTGCTGTGAGCATTTCCCCCCTTTTTCACCTGTCAAAAAAAAAAAAAAAAAAAAAAAAAAAGAAGTTTTTCATTGAGATATCCCAATTTTGACCGAGCAAGTGGCGTGAAGGTACTCTTCACGAAAAGACAGTGTTTGATATAAAAAAGGCCGTTTTGACCTGGAACATTTCGCTCACGGCCATACCACCCTGGACCCGCCCGATCTCGTCTGATCTCGGAAGCCAAGCAGGGTTGGGCCTGTTTAGTACTTGGATGGGAGACCGCCTGGGAATACCAGGTGCTGTGAGCATTTCCCCCCTTTTTCACCTGTCAAAAAAAAAAAAAAAAAAAAAAAAAAAGAAGTTTTTCATTGAGATATCCCAATTTTGACCGATCAAGTGGCGTGAAGGTACTCTTCACGAAAAGACAGTGTTTGATGCAAAAAAAGCAATTTATACGAGTTTTGACCTGGAACATTTCGCTCACGGCCATACCACCCTGGACCAGCCCGATCTCGTCTGATCTCGGAAGCCAAGCAGGGTTGGGCCTGGTTAGTACTTGGATGGGAGACCGCCTGGGAATACCAGGTGCTGTGAGCATTTTCACACTTTTTCACCTGTCAAAAAAAAAAAAAAAAGAAGTTTTTCATTGAGATATCCCAATTTTGACCGAGCAAGTGGCGTGAAGGTACTCTTCACGAAAAGACAGTGTTTGATATAAAAAAGGCCGTTTTGACCTGGAACATTTCGCTCACGGCCATACCACCCTGGACCCGCCCGATCTCGTCTGATCTCGGAAGCCAAGCAGGGTTGGGCCTGTTTAGTACTTGGATGGGAGACCGCCTGGGAATACCTGGTGCTGTGAGCATTTTCATACTTTTTCACCTGTCAAAAAAAAAAAAAAAAAAAAAAAGAAGTTTTTCATTGAGATATCCCAATTTTGACCGAGCAAGTGGCGTGAAGGTACTCTTCACGAAAAGACAGTGTTTGATATAAAAAAGGCCGTTTTGACCTGGAACATTTCGCTCACGGCCATACCACCCTGGACCAGCCCGATCTCGTCTGATCTCGGAAGCCAAGCAGGGTTGGGCCTGGTTAGTACTTGGATGGGAGACCGCCTGGGAATACCAGGTGCTGTGAGCATTTCCCCCCTTTTTCACCTGTCAAAAAAAAAAAAAAAAAAAAAAAAAAGAAGTTTTTCATTGAGATATCCCAATTTTGACCGAGCAAGTGGCGTGAAGGTACTCTTCACGAAAAGACAGTGTTTGATGCAAAAAAAGCAATTTATACGAGTTTTGACCTGGAACATTTCGCTCACGGCCATACCACCCTGGACCAGCCCGATCTCGTCTGATCTCGGAAGCCAAGCAGGGTTGGGCCTGTTTAGTACTTGGATGGGAGACCGCCTGGGAATACCAGGTGCTGTGAGCATTTTCACACTTTTTCACCTGTCAAAAAAAAAAAAAAAAGAAGTTTTTCATTGAGATATCCCAATTTTGACCGAGCAAGTGGCGTGAAGGTACTCTTCACGAAAAGACAGTGTTTGATATAAAAAAGGCCGTTTTGACCTGGAACATTTCGCTCACGGCCATACCACCCTGGACCCGCCCGATCTCGTCTGATCTCGGAAGCCAAGCAGGGTTGGGCCTGTTTAGTACTTGGATGGGAGACCGCCTGGGAATACCTGGTGCTGTGAGCATTTTCATACTTTTTCACCTGTCAAAAAAAAAAAAAAAAAAAAAAAGAAGTTTTTCATTGAGATATCCCAATTTTGACCGAGCAAGTGGCGTGAAGGTACTCTTCACGAAAAGACAGTGTTTGATATAAAAAAGGCCGTTTTGACCTGGAACATTTCGCTCACGGCCATACCACCCTGGACCAGCCCGATCTCGTCTGATCTCGGAAGCCAAGCAGGGTTGGGCCTGGTTAGTACTTGGATGGGAGACCGCCTGGGAATACCAGGTGCTGTGAGCATTTTCATACTTTTTCACCTGTCAAAAAAAAAAAAAAAAAAAAAAAGAAGTTTTTCATTGAGATATCCCAATTTTGACCGAGCAAGTGGCGTGAAGGTACTCTTCATGAAAAGACAGTGTTTGATATAAAAAAGGCCGTTTTGACCTGGAACATTTCGCTCACGGCCATACCACCCTGGACCAGCCCGATCTCGTCTGATCTCGGAAGCCAAGCAGGGTTGGGCCTGGTTAGTACTTGGATGGGAGACCGCCTGGGAATACCAGGTGCTGTGAGCATTTTCACACTTTTTCACCTGTCAAAAAAAAAAAAAAAAAAAAAAAAGAAGTTTTTCATTGAGATATCCCAATTTTGACCGAGCAAGTGGCGTGAAGGTACTCTTCACGAAAAGACAGTGTTTGATGCAAAAAAAGCCATTTATACGAGTTTTGACCTGGAACATTTCGCTCACGGCCATACCACCCTGGACCAGCCCGATCTCGTCTGATCTCGGAAGCCAAGCAGGGTTGGGCCTGGTTAGTACTTGGATGGGAGACCGCCTGGGAATACCAGGTGCTGTGAGCATTTTCACACTTTTTCACCTGTCAAAAAAAAAAAAAAAAGAAGTTTTTCATTGAGATATCCCAATTTTGACCGAGCAAGTGGCGTGAAGGTACTCTTCACGAAAAGACAGTGTTTGATATAAAAAAGGCCGTTTTGACCTGGAACATTTCGCTCACGGCCATACCACCCTGGACCAGCCCGATCTCGTCTGATCTCGGAAGCCAAGCAGGGTTGGGCCTGGTTAGTACTTGGATGGGAGACCGCCTGGGAATACCAGGTGCTGTGAGCATTTTCACACTTTTTCACCTGTCAAAAAAAAAAAAAAAAGAAGTTTTTCATTGAGATATCCCAATTTTGACCGAGCAAGTGGCGTGAAGGTACTCTTCACGAAAAGACAGTGTTTGATATAAAAAAGGCCGTTTTGACCTGGAACATTTCGCTCACGGCCATACCACCCTGGACCAGCCCGATCTCGTCTGATCTCGGAAGCCAAGCAGGGTTGGGCCTGGTTAGTACTTGGATGGGAGACCGCCTGGGAATACCAGGTGCTGTGAGCATTTTCACACTTTTTCACCTGTCAAAAAAAAAAAAAAAAGAAGTTTTTCATTGAGATATCCCAATTTTGACCGAGCAAGTGGCGTGAAGGTACTCTTCACGAAAAGACAGTGTTTGATATAAAAAAGGCCGTTTTGACCTGGAACATTTCGCTCACGGCCATACCACCCTGGACCAGCCCGATCTCGTCTGATCTCGGAAGCCAAGCAGGGTTGGGCCTGGTTAGTACTTGGATGGGAGACCGCCTGGGAATACCAGGTGCTGTGAGCATTTTCACACTTTTTCACCTGTCAAAAAAAAAAAAAAAAGAAGTTTTTCATTGAGATATCCCAATTTTGACCGAGCAAGTGGCGTGAAGGTACTCTTCACGAAAAGACAGTGTTTGATATAAAAAAGGCCGTTTTGACCTGGAACATTTCGCTCACGGCCATACCACCCTGGACCAGCCCGATCTCGTCTGATCTCGGAAGCCAAGCAGGGTTGGGCCTGGTTAGTACTTGGATGGGAGACCGCCTGGGAATACCAGGTGCTGTGAGCATTTTCACACTTTTTCACCTGTCAAAAAAAAAAAAAAAAGAAGTTTTTCATTGAGATATCCCAATTTTGACCGAGCAAGTGGCGTGAAGGTACTCTTCACGAAAAGACAGTGTTTGATATAAAAAAGGCCGTTTTGACCTGGAACATTTCGCTCACGGCCATACCACCCTGGACCAGCCCGATCTCGTCTGATCTCGGAAGCCAAGCAGGGTTGGGCCTGGTTAGTACTTGGATGGGAGACCGCCTGGGAATACCAGGTGCTGTGAGCATTTTCACACTTTTTCACCTGTCAAAAAAAAAAAAAAAAGAAGTTTTTCATTGAGATATCCCAATTTTGACCGAGCAAGTGGCGTGAAGGTACTCTTCACGAAAAGACAGTGTTTGATATAAAAAAGGCCGTTTTGACCTGGAACATTTCGCTCACGGCCATACCACCCTGGACCAGCCCGATCTCGTCTGATCTCGGAAGCCAAGCAGGGTTGGGCCTGGTTAGTACTTGGATGGGAGACCGCCTGGGAATACCAGGTGCTGTGAGCATTTTCACACTTTTTCACCTGTCAAAAAAAAAAAAAAAAGAAGTTTTTCATTGAGATATCCCAATTTTGACCGAGCAAGTGGCGTGAAGGTACTCTTCACGAAAAGACAGTGTTTGATATAAAAAAGGCCGTTTTGACCTGGAACATTTCGCTCACGGCCATACCACCCTGGACCAGCCCGATCTCGTCTGATCTCGGAAGCCAAGCAGGGTTGGGCCTGGTTAGTACTTGGATGGGAGACCGCCTGGGAATACCAGGTGCTGTGAGCATTTTCACACTTTTTCACCTGTCAAAAAAAAAAAAAAAAAAAAAAAAAAGAAGTTTTTCATTGAGATATCCCAATTTTGACCGAGCAAGTGGCGTGAAGGTACTCTTCACGAAAAGACAGTGTTTGATGCAAAAAAAAGCCATTTATACGAGTTTTGACCTGGAACATTTCGCTCACGGCCATACCACCCTGGACCCGCCCGATCTCGTCTGATCTCGGAAGCCAAGCAGGGTTGGGCCTGTTTAGTACTTGGATGGGAGACCGCCTGGGAATACCTGGTGCTGTGAGCATTTTCATACT
This sequence comes from Eucyclogobius newberryi, assembly GCF_026437365.1. NCBI lineage: Eukaryota > Metazoa > Chordata > Actinopteri > Gobiiformes > Gobiidae > Eucyclogobius > Eucyclogobius newberryi. The sequence goes on from NW_027315986.1 coordinate 5,443, forward strand.
TTTTCACCTGTCAAAAAAAAAAAAAAAAAGAAAAAGAAGAAGTTTTTCATTGAGATATCCCAATTTTGACCGAGCAAGTGGCGTGAAGGTACTCTTCACGAAAAGACAGTGTTTGATATAAAAAAGGCCGTTTTGACCTGGAACATTTCGCTCACGGCCATACCACCCTGGACCAGCCCGATCTCGTCTGATCTCGGAAGCCAAGCAGGGTTGGGCCTGGTTAGTACTTGGATGGGAGACCGCCTGGGAATACCAGGTGCTGTGAGCATTTTCATACTTTTTCACCTGTCAAAAAAAAAAAAAAAAAAAAAAAGAAGTTTTTCATTGAGATATCCCAATTTTGACCGAGCAAGTGGCGTGAAGGTACTCTTCACGAAAAGACAGTGTTTGATGCAAAAAAAGCAATTTATACGAGTTTTGACCTGGAACATTTCGCTCACGGCCATACCACCCTGGACCAGCCCGATCTCGTCTGATCTCGGAAGCCAAGCAGGGTTGGGCCTGGTTAGTACTTGGATGGGAGACCGCCTGGGAATACCAGGTGCTGTGAGCATTTCCCCCCTTTTTCACCTGTCAAAAAAAAAAAAAAAAAAAAAAAAGAAGTTTTTCATTGAGATATCCCAATTTTGACCGAGCAAGTGGCGTGAAGGTACTCTTCATGAAAAGACAGTGTTTGATATAAAAAAGGCCGTTTTGACCTGGAACATTTCGCTCACGGCCATACCACCCTGGACCAGCCCGATCTCGTCTGATCTCGGAAGCCAAGCAGGGTTGGGCCTGGTTAGTACTTGGATGGGAGACCGCCTGGGAATACCAGGTGCTGTGAGCATTTTCATACTTTTTCACCTGTCAAAAAAAAAAAAAAAAAAAAAAAGAAGTTTTTCATTGAGATATCCCAATTTTGACCGAGCAAGTGGCGTGAAGGTACTCTTCACGAAAAGACAGTGTTTGATGCAAAAAAAGCCATTTATACGAGTTTTGACCTGGAACATTTCGCTCACGGCCATACCACCCTGGACCAGCCCGATCTCGTCTGATCTCGGAAGCCAAGCAGGGTTGGGCCTGGTTAGTACTTGGATGGGAGACCGCCTGGGAATACCAGGTGCTGTGAGCATTTTCACACTTTTTCACCTGTCAAAAAAAAAAAAAAAAGAAGTTTTTCATTGAGATATCCCAATTTTGACCGAGCAAGTGGCGTGAAGGTACTCTTCACGAAAAGACAGTGTTTGATATAAAAAAGGCCGTTTTGACCTGGAACATTTCGCTCACGGCCATACCACCCTGGACCAGCCCGATCTCGTCTGATCTCGGAAGCCAAGCAGGGTTGGGCCTGGTTAGTACTTGGATGGGAGACCGCCTGGGAATACCAGGTGCTGTGAGCATTTTCACACTTTTTCACCTGTCAAAAAAAAAAAAAAAAAAAAAAAGAAGTTTTTCATTGAGATATCCCAATTTTGACCGAGCAAGTGGCGTGAAGGTACTCTTCACGAAAAGACAGTGTTTGATGCAAAAAAAGCCATTTATACGAGTTTTGACCTGGAACATTTCGCTCACGGCCATACCACCCTGGACCAGCCCGATCTCGTCTGATCTCGGAAGCCAAGCAGGGTTGGGCCTGGTTAGTACTTGGATGGGAGACCGCCTGGGAATACCAGGTGCTGTGAGCATTTTCACACTTTTTCACCTGTCAAAAAAAAAAAAAAAAGAAGTTTTTCATTGAGATATCCCAATTTTGACCGAGCAAGTGGCGTGAAGGTACTCTTCACGAAAAGACAGTGTTTGATATAAAAAAGGCCGTTTTGACCTGGAACATTTCGCTCACGGCCATACCACCCTGGACCAGCCCGATCTCGTCTGATCTCGGAAGCCAAGCAGGGTTGGGCCTGGTTAGTACTTGGATGGGAGACCGCCTGGGAATACCAGGTGCTGTGAGCATTTTCACACTTTTTCACCTGTCAAAAAAAAAAAAAAAAGAAGTTTTTCATTGAGATATCCCAATTTTGACCGAGCAAGTGGCGTGAAGGTACTCTTCACGAAAAGACAGTGTTTGATATAAAAAAGGCCGTTTTGACCTGGAACATTTCGCTCACGGCCATACCACCCTGGACCAGCCCGATCTCGTCTGATCTCGGAAGCCAAGCAGGGTTGGGCCTGGTTAGTACTTGGATGGGAGACCGCCTGGGAATACCAGGTGCTGTGAGCATTTTCACACTTTTTCACCTGTCAAAAAAAAAAAAAAAGAAGTTTTTCATTGAGATATCCCAATTTTGACCGAGCAAGTGGCGTGAAGGTACTCTTCACGAAAAGACAGTGTTTGATATAAAAAAGGCCGTTTTGACCTGGAACATTTCGCTCACGGCCATACCACCCTGGACCAGCCCGATCTCGTCTGATCTCGGAAGCCAAGCAGGGTTGGGCCTGGTTAGTACTTGGATGGGAGACCGCCTGGGAATACCAGGTGCTGTGAGCATTTTCACACTTTTTCACCTGTCAAAAAAAAAAAAAAAAGAAGTTTTTCATTGAGATATCCCAATTTTGACCGAGCAAGTGGCGTGAAGGTACTCTTCACGAAAAGACAGTGTTTGATATAAAAAAGGCCGTTTTGACCTGGAACATTTCGCTCACGGCCATACCACCCTGGACCAGCCCGATCTCGTCTGATCTCGGAAGCCAAGCAGGGTTGGGCCTGGTTAGTACTTGGATGGGAGACCGCCTGGGAATACCAGGTGCTGTGAGCATTTTCACACTTTTTCACCTGTCAAAAAAAAAAAAAAAAGAAGTTTTTCATTGAGATATCCCAATTTTGACCGAGCAAGTGGCGTGAAGGTACTCTTCACGAAAAGACAGTGTTTGATATAAAAAAGGCCGTTTTGACCTGGAACATTTCGCTCACGGCCATACCACCCTGGACCAGCCCGATCTCGTCTGATCTCGGAAGCCAAGCAGGGTTGGGCCTGGTTAGTACTTGGATGGGAGACCGCCTGGGAATACCAGGTGCTGTGAGCATTTTCACACTTTTTCACCTGTCAAAAAAAAAAAAAAAAGAAGTTTTTCATTGAGATATCCCAATTTTGACCGAGCAAGTGGCGTGAAGGTACTCTTCACGAAAAGACAGTGTTTGATATAAAAAAGGCCGTTTTGACCTGGAACATTTCGCTCACGGCCATACCACCCTGGACCAGCCCGATCTCGTCTGATCTCGGAAGCCAAGCAGGGTTGGGCCTGGTTAGTACTTGGATGGGAGACCGCCTGGGAATACCAGGTGCTGTGAGCATTTTCACACTTTTTCACCTGTCAAAAAAAAAAAAAAAAGAAGTTTTTCATTGAGATATCCCAATTTTGACCGAGCAAGTGGCGTGAAGGTACTCTTCACGAAAAGACAGTGTTTGATATAAAAAAGGCCGTTTTGACCTGGAACATTTCGCTCACGGCCATACCACCCTGGACCAGCCCGATCTCGTCTGATCTCGGAAGCCAAGCAGGGTTGGGCCTGGTTAGTACTTGGATGGGAGACCGCCTGGGAATACCAGGTGCTGTGAGCATTTTCACACTTTTTCACCTGTCAAAAAAAAAAAAAAAAAAAAAAAAAAGAAGTTTTTCATTGAGATATCCCAATTTTGACCGAGCAAGTGGCGTGAAGGTACTCTTCACGAAAAGACAGTGTTTGATGCAAAAAAAAGCCATTTATACGAGTTTTGACCTGGAACATTTCGCTCACGGCCATACCACCCTGGACCCGCCCGATCTCGTCTGATCTCGGAAGCCAAGCAGGGTTGGGCCTGTTTAGTACTTGGATGGGAGACCGCCTGGGAATACCTGGTGCTGTGAGCATTTTCATACTTTTTCACCTGTCAAAAAAAAAAAAAAAAAAGAAAAAGAAGAAGTTTTTCATTGAGATATCCCAATTTTGACCGAGCAAGTGGCGTGAAGGTACTCTTCACGAAAAGACAGTGTTTGATATAAAAAAGGCCGTTTTGACCTGGAACATTTCGCTCACGGCCATACCACCCTGGACCAGCCCGATCTCGTCTGATCTCGGAAGCCAAGCAGGGTTGGGCCTGGTTAGTACTTGGATGGGAGACCGCCTGGGAATACCAGGTGCTGTGAGCATTTTCATACTTTTTCACCTGTCAAAAAAAAAAAAAAAAAAAAAAAGAAGTTTTTCATTGAGATATCCCAATTTTGACCGAGCAAGTGGCGTGAAGGTACTCTTCACGAAAAGACAGTGTTTGATGCAAAAAAAGCAATTTATACGAGTTTTGACCTGGAACATTTCGCTCACGGCCATACCACCCTGGACCAGCCCGATCTCGTCTGATCTCGGAAGCCAAGCAGGGTTGGGCCTGGTTAGTACTTGGATGGGAGACCGCCTGGGAATACCAGGTGCTGTGAGCATTTCCCCCCTTTTTCACCTGTCAAAAAAAAAAAAAAAAAAAAAAAAGAAGTTTTTCATTGAGATATCCCAATTTTGACCGAGCAAGTGGCGTGAAGGTACTCTTCATGAAAAGACAGTGTTTGATATAAAAAAGGCCGTTTTGACCTGGAACATTTCGCTCACGGCCATACCACCCTGGACCAGCCCGATCTCGTCTGATCTCGGAAGCCAAGCAGGGTTGGGCCTGGTTAGTACTTGGATGGGAGACCGCCTGGGAATACCAGGTGCTGTGAGCATTTTCATACTTTTTCACCTGTCAAAAAAAAAAAAAAAAAAAAAAAGAAGTTTTTCATTGAGATATCCCAATTTTGACCGAGCAAGTGGCGTGAAGGTACTCTTCACGAAAAGACAGTGTTTGATGCAAAAAAAGCAATTTATACGAGTTTTGACCTGGAACATTTGGCTCACGGCCATACCACCCTGGACCAGCCCGATCTCGTCTGATCTCGGAAGCCAAGCAGGGTTGGGCCTGGTTAGTACTTGGATGGGAGACCGCCTGGGAATACCAGGTGCTGTGAGCATTTTCACACTTTTTCACCTGTCAAAAAAAAAAAAAAAAAAAAAAAAAGAAGTTTTTCATTGAGATATCCCAATTTTGACCGAGCAAGTGGCGTGAAGGTACTCTTCACGAAAAGACAGTGTTTGATGCAAAAAAAGCCATTTATACGAGTTTTGACCTGGAACATTTCGCTCACGGCCATACCACCCTGGACCAGCCCGATCTCGTCTGATCTCGGAAGCCAAGCAGGGTTGGGCCTGGTTAGTACTTGGATGGGAGACCGCCTGGGAATACCAGGTGCTGTGAGCATTTTCACACTTTTTCACCTGTCAAAAAAAAAAAAAAAAGAAGTTTTTCATTGAGATATCCCAATTTTGACCGAGCAAGTGGCGTGAAGGTACTCTTCACGAAAAGACAGTGTTTGATATAAAAAAGGCCGTTTTGACCTGGAACATTTCGCTCACGGCCATACCACCCTGGACCAGCCCGATCTCGTCTGATCTCGGAAGCCAAGCAGGGTTGGGCCTGGTTAGTACTTGGATGGGAGACCGCCTGGGAATACCAGGTGCTGTGAGCATTTTCACACTTTTTCACCTGTCAAAAAAAAAAAAAAAAAAAAAAAAAAGAAGTTTTTCATTGAGATATCCCAATTTTGACCGAGCAAGTGGCGTGAAGGTACTCTTCACGAAAAGACAGTGTTTGATATAAAAAAGGCCGTTTTGACCTGGAACATTTCGCTCACGGCCATACCACCCTGGACCAGCCCGATCTCGTCTGATCTCGGAAGCCAAGCAGGGTTGGGCCTGGTTAGTACTTGGATGGGAGACCGCCTGGGAATACCAGGTGCTGTGAGCATTTTCACACTTTTTCACCTGTCAAAAAAAAAAAAAAAAGAAGTTTTTCATTGAGATATCCCAATTTTGACCGAGCAAGTGGCGTGAAGGTACTCTTCACGAAAAGACAGTGTTTGATATAAAAAAGGCCGTTTTGACCTGGAACATTTCGCTCACGGCCATACCACCCTGGACCAGCCCGATCTCGTCTGATCTCGGAAGCCAAGCAGGGTTGGGCCTGGTTAGTACTTGGATGGGAGACCGCCTGGGAATACCAGGTGCTGTGAGCATTTTCACACTTTTTCACCTGTCAAAAAAAAAAAAAAAAAAAAAAAAGAAGTTTTTCATTGAGATATCCCAATTTTGACCGAGCAAGTGGCGTGAAGGTACTCTTCACGAAAAGACAGTGTTTGATGCAAAAAAAGCCATTTATACGAGTTTTGACCTGGAACATTTCGCTCACGGCCATACCACCCTGGACCAGCCCGATCTCGTCTGATCTCGGAAGCCAAGCAGGGTTGGGCCTGGTTAGTACTTGGATGGGAGACCGCCTGGGAATACCAGGTGCTGTGAGCATTTTCACACTTTTTCACCTGTCAAAAAAAAAAAAAAAAGAAGTTTTTCATTGAGATATCCCAATTTTGACCGAGCAAGTGGCGTGAAGGTACTCTTCACGAAAAGACAGTGTTTGATATAAAAAAGGCCGTTTTGACCTGGAACATTTCGCTCACGGCCATACCACCCTGGACCAGCCCGATCTCGTCTGATCTCGGAAGCCAAGCAGGGTTGGGCCTGGTTAGTACTTGGATGGGAGACCGCCTGGGAATACCAGGTGCTGTGAGCATTTTCACACTTTTTCACCTGTCAAAAAAAAAAAAAAAAGAAGTTTTTCATTGAGATATCCCAATTTTGACCGAGCAAGTGGCGTGAAGGTACTCTTCACGAAAAGACAGTGTTTGATATAAAAAAGGCCGTTTTGACCTGGAACATTTCGCTCACGGCCATACCACCCTGGACCAGCCCGATCTCGTCTGATCTCGGAAGCCAAGCAGGGTTGGGCCTGGTTAGTACTTGGATGGGAGACCGCCTGGGAATACCAGGTGCTGTGAGCATTTTCACACTTTTTCACCTGTCAAAAAAAAAAAAAAAAAAAAAAAAAAGAAGTTTTTCATTGAGATATCCCAATTTTGACCGAGCAAGTGGCGTGAAGGTACTCTTCACGAAAAGACAGTGTTTGATGCAAAAAAAAGCCATTTATACGAGTTTTGACCTGGAACATTTCGCTCACGGC
>NW_027315986.1:17500-55000 GCF_026437365.1 Eucyclogobius newberryi
CATACCACCCTGGACCAGCCCGATCTCGTCTGATCTCGGAAGCCAAGCAGGGTTGGGCCTGGTTAGTACTTGGATGGGAGACCGCCTGGGAATACCAGGTGCTGTGAGCATTTTCACACTTTTTCACCTGTCAAAAAAAAAAAAAAAAAAAAAAAAAGAAGTTTTTCATTGAGATATCCCAATTTTGACCGAGCAAGTGGCGTGAAGGTACTCTTCACGAAAAGACAGTGTTTGATGCAAAAAAAGCAATTTATACGAGTTTTGACCTGGAACATTTCGCTCACGGCCATACCACCCTGGACCAGCCCGATCTCGTCTGATCTCGGAAGCCAAGCAGGGTTGGGCCTGGTTAGTACTTGGATGAGAGACCGCCTGGGAATACCAGGTGCTGTGAGCAAAACTACCCCCATTACACACAGGAACAGTAGAGCCTAAGACTTGTCCTTTCCATGGGAACAAAGGGGATAGCAACAGCCTCGGCAGCCTAAGACTGTTCCTCCATGATCAGGAACAGCAACAGCACAAATACTGGTCCTCCATGGGAACAAAGGGAATAGCAACAGCCTCGGCAGTCTAAGACTATTCCTCCATGATCAGGAACAGTAGCGGTCTAAGACTGGTACTCCATGGGAACAAAGGGAACAGCAGCGACGGTCTGGCAGTCTAAGACTATCCCTCCATGATGCAAGGAACAGCAGCACGTAAAACTGGTCCTCCCTGGTTGTATATGGCGAGAACTGGTAACTCCAGGTGAGAACTGGGCTGTGTCAGACTGTTCTTCCATGAGAAAGGAAAAGCAACAGCGCAATACTGGTCCTCCATGGGGAAAGGGAATAGCGACAGCCTCGGCAGTATAAGACTATTCCTCCATGTTCAAGGAACAATTGCAGTCTAAGTCTCGTCCTTCATGGGAAAAAAGGGAGCAGCAGCAGTCTTGAAACGGGGGCTTCCCCTCGCCGGAGGGCAGGGAAGTCTATACTTTAAGGCAATCAGTGCAGGTGCGTGCAATTTGTGGTGTGCTGCATGGTCTGGAGCTGGAGGTTTGGGAGTTTTTTTTTGAGTTTTTAATCGTTATTTTGGTCATTTTCATTTACTTTTTTCAGTTCTTTTGTTTGTTCCCCTCCCAGTAAACTTACTGGGAGGTGGATTTTTTGTTTTTTGTGAGCATGGCTCAAAGGACGGACAACACGGCATCGGACACTGGAATGGACACGACAAAGGCAAGACAAAGTTTGAAAGAATCTGTAAATAATAGAAAGAACGAAGAAAGAAGAATGAAATTTATGAAAGAACTCACTGTGGTGTTGGAGTTGACGGAGGGAGCACAAATCACGCCACTAGCTTTTTTGAAATCGACTCAGGAGGTGTGCGGCTCCATAGTAGCGTGCAGACTCATCTCGAAGGACAAATATGAAGTAACCGTCAGTACCACTAAAGCGAAGGAGCGGCTCCTGGACGGGTACTGCATTGGAGGAGTCAGGGTTCACGCCCGTGACATCTCGGTGGATGAGCTGGTCGTGTCCTTCATGGGGCTGCCGGCTTATATCGAGGACGAGGAGATCCTGGCCAAGCTCTACGCCTGGGGGGTCTCTGCGGTCTCCGAGGTGAGGAGGAGAATGTGGCCGGGGACGAACGTGGCGGACGGCACCAGGTTTGTACGGGTAAGGTTCACGGACACGGTGCAGTCCTTACCGTATTCTGTCAGGTTTGACACCGCGGGGGGCCCCGAGTACTTCAGGGTAATACACGACAGGCAGGTGCGGGTGTGTAGGGGGTGTCTCCAGCCTGGCCATATTCTGAGGGAGTGCCCTGACTTTCTGTGCCGCAACTGCGGGAGCCAGGGGCATTACGCGCGCGAGTGCGTCGCGCAGCGGGCCCCGAAGTGCAGAGAGTGCCGCATGTTCCGCCACTTATGTCCGTGTGGTGCGGGTGACAGAGAGGAGGACAGAGGGGAGGACAGAGGGGAGGACAGAGGGGAGGACAGAGGGGAGGACAGGGAGGACGCCATTGGAGGAGAGAGCAGTGACGTGGCCCAGAACGTGCCCGCAACTGCTCTCTCCGAAGTAGAGGAGTTTTTGGAGGAGGAGGCTGTGGAGGAGTCAGGGGAGCCAGAGGTGTCTGGCTCCTCTTGCTCCTCTGACTCCTCAGACGAGGAGGCGTCCGTCGCACTGGAGATGGTGCTCGGCTCAGCGCTGGCGTCTGGGAAGGTGGGAGCAGGACAAACTGCTCCTCCTGACCAGAGGGAGGGGACTCGTGAGGGTCCAACTCCTAAGCCCGTGGAGGAAGAGGCTGAACCCGGGAGGAGGATGGGTGCGGGACAGGCCCCGCATCTTACCTCCAAAGGGGGGGACATCACCACAGGGCTGGGTGATGATCCCAAGCTCCAGTCGGACGGTGGTAAGAGGGGACAGGTGGAGAAGAAGGATAAGAAAGGGGCAAGACGCAGGAAGCAGGTGGCAGGAGACGGAGAGGGCGCTGCTGCTGAGAGCGGCTCTGCCTCCTCCGTTCCAACCACTTCAAAAGCGCCAGCAGAAAGCTCCATCAACCCACCATCCTCCACACGCAGCTCTGCCCCACGAGGTGAGCTCGAGACTGTTTTTAATGATGACTTCATGGATTTCTCCACCCGTGAAGTCAGGAAAAGAGTGTGGCAGTCGGATGCGACGGGCGCCAAAAAGAAGTCTAAATAAAAGATGGGTTACATCCTCCAAGGTCTCCTCTTAATGGCGTTCTCCTTGTCCTCTTGGAACGCAGGCGGCCTGCGGAGCCCAGTGCGGATGCAGAGCGCGTTACACTTTTCCAAGTGGGACGTGCTCTGCATCCAAGAAACGCACTGGGATGTCAGCCACGCGCAACAAGTGCGGAGCATGGGAGTAGGCTCTGTATTTTGGGCCCTGGGCACGGCGTGCTCGCGCGGTGTGGCCACGGTGGTGAGGCCTGGTGTCTTAGGCCAACCCACCCTGGTACACGCCGACCCAGAGGGCTCCTTCCTGGTCCTGGACTTCACGGACACAGTGAAGTTCAGACTAATTAACATCTACGCCCCGAACGATGATGGTCTGAGGAGGCAATTCTTCAAAAAAATATTTCGCTTTGCGAACGACAATACAATCATAATCGGTGACTTTAATACAACACTTTGCAAGACAGACATCGGCATTAACAACTCTTTTAAAAACAGCACTGCCAGGACAGCCCTGTTGGAAGAAGCCGCCAGCAGGAACCTGACGGAGGTGTGGCGGTTCGTCCACCCCTTCCTGAAGGATTTCTCCAGGCGGCAGGTCGTCCAGGGCGTCCTGAAGCAGTCCCGCATTGACCTCTGTTTTGCCTCCTCAGACCTGGCACAGAGAGTCAGTGGTGCTTCCTACAAGTGGTCAGGCTTGAGTGATCACTCCACTTTAGATATTTATTTTGGGTTAGTTTCATCACCGAGGAATGGAGGACTGTGGGTCCTAAACAGCTCCATCCTCGGTGATGAAACTTTTTGTAGGAAAATGGACTTTTTGTTTGATGTATTTGACATGGAGCTGGAGCTGATCGACAGCGTGGTCGATTGGTGGCCGACGGCAAAAACACGCATTAAAAAGCTCTGTGTCAATTACAGCAAACACAAGGCGTGGCTGTCGACCAGGAGGGAGACCGCTCTCCGCCAGCGCCTGCAGGTCCTGGACCAGGGCGCAGCTTCCACCACTGGCCCTGTGGATCCAGAGTACCTGGTGGTGCGCGCTGAGCTGGAGCAGCTGGAGGTAAGTAGGTGTCAGGGTGCAATTTTGAGGGCAAAAGCCAGACACACAGTCGAGGGAGAACGCTCGACAGCGTTCTTCTTCGGCTGTGAGAAGGTTACACAGGGAAAGATGCACATAGATAAGTTGATAGATAAGACAGGTAAGATTGTTTCCGAGGTAAGTGAGGTTTTAGAGACAGCGCAGGATTTCTATAGTAGGCTTTTTAGTTCAGACGGAGTGGCAGAGCAGGCTTTAGACCAGGCTGTAGGTGCTCTGGAGCGCACACTGAGCAGGGAGGATAGGGAGCTGTGCGACGCGCCTCTGTCTCTCATGGAGATAGAGGCTGCAGTCAAGAGTTTAAATACAGGGAAAAGCCCCGGAGAGGACGGACTAACCTGTGAGTTTTTCAAGCGTTTCGCTTCCAGGTTAGCTCCGATCCTACTCCTATTATATCAGGATTTTGAGAGTGAGAGTAGAGTTGGCGATGGTTTTGCGATGAGTGTCGTCACTCTGCTTTTTAAGAAGGGCGACAGGAGCAGCCTCGCCAACTACAGGCCCATTAGCCTTTTGAACGTAGACTATAAAATTTTAGCAAAGGTATTAGCAGGTAGGTTAAAGCGTGTGATTGGATCCGTCATACACCCCTCGCAGGCCTACAGCGTCCCCGGGAGGGACATCTCAGACACAGTTTTGTCTCTGAGATATCTCCTTCGGCAGATGCACGCGACCGGTGGTATTCACGTTAGTGTAGACTTTAACAAGGCGTTCGACAGAGTTGAGCATTCGTTCCTCTGGACTGTATTAGGTAAGTTAGGTTTCGGCGAACGGTTTGTTAATTGGCTACAGCTCATCTATTCCTTTGCGGTCAGTAAGGTCAAAGTCAACGGGTTTCTAACTGACTCTTTCCCCTTAAAAAGATCAGTCAGGCAGGGCTGTCCCCTCTCGTCGCTCCTCTACAGCATCGCCGCTGAGCCTTTGGCGGCCATGTTGAGGGCGGACGCGGCGGTGAGGGGACTGACCACGCCTGCGGGTAGGGAAGTCAAAATTTTTCAGTACGCAGATGACACGAATCTGATCCTCCGAGACGTGGAGAGCCTGAACGCCTCTCTCCACGTGCTCAATGTTTACGGCCTCGCTTCAGGGGCCAAAATCAATTTCGATAAAACCACGGTTAAATTTTGCGGCAGCGTCACGCCTGTTCCTCTCCCTGTCCAGCTCCGGGAGGCGGGGGACTCCTACAAGGTCCTCGGCGTCCCCCTGGGCAGAGACGAGGAGGCGTGTCGTACTGCACTTTGGTCGCCTTTGTGCGAGAAAATTACAGCGCGCTTGAATTTTTGGAGACGTCGTAATCTGACATTAAAAGGTAAAGTCTTAGTTGTAAATTCTTTGTGCATGTCCATGTTGAACCATGCACTCTCCGTGTACGGCCTGCCGGGGGTCTATGCTAACAAATTAAGGTTAGTGATAAACCACTTTTTGTGGAATCGTGAGAGGGGCTTTATTGCACATAAGGTTATGATAGGTGAGTACGATCAGGGAGGTTTAAAGTTAGCAGATTTAGAGTTAAGGAAGAAGGCCTTCAGGCTGAAAACAATTCGGAAATTTCTAGACGTTGAGGTAGATGCTCCATGGAAGGATTATATAGGTGAGTTTGTTAATAGTCTAGGTAAGTTTGGTGTTTATAATTTGTGTTTGTTGCCCCCTGTTTCGGTCCTGGAGGGCCTCCCCCCCTTCGAGAGGGAACTCTTGGAGGCGTGGAGGACTTTCAGGCCCCTGACTGTGGCGGTTCCAGACAGCGGTGAGGGTCTCGCGCACATGCCCCTCCGTCATAACCCTGACTTGCTCTCCGCTCCCCCCGGGAAGCGCGAGTGCATGATCAGTGGGGCGATGGAGGAGGCTGGGCTGGAATATGTAGGCAAGGTATTTGACGTGAAAGGTAATTTTAGTGTAGATTACATAGGGAAGTGTTTTAGGTTAGCAGGTAAAGTGTTTAGGAGAAAGTATATTAGTGGTATGGTAAGTATTTTTAACAGGAATCTGGTCAGGCATTGGGGAAGCACTTTGGGCCAAATGGGGAGCACGACAGGTAAGTTGAATTTTAATGTATTTGTTAGCACGGGGAGGTTTAGGATTTTCACAGACCTACCCACCCGCATCCTGTATCAGTTGTTGTTGCCGGGAGTGCTCGGGCGTCCCGCCTCGGAACACAAATGGTCATTAACATTCCCCGCACGCACCATCGCAACCATCTGGGCCAACATCTTTAATTGGTACACCCCACATAACGTAGGTCATTTTGACTTCAGATTTAGACACAGGATCGTCTTTACATCCGCAGCACTGCACGCATTTCTTCCCGACAGCTACGCTGCGGACTGCCCCGTGTGCCACGGACCCCCCGAGACCCTGGAGCACATGCTGTACACCTGCCCGGCCGTCCGCCCGTTCTGGTCCCGACTGCAGGACCTCCTCGCTCGGAGGCTGTCCTGGAGGCTCCCACCGCCGGCGGCCCTAGGAGGGGACGACCAGGAGCCCTGGCTCCTCCTCTTTGGTCCCGGACAGAGTCGCTCTGGAGCCAACACCCATCTCGCCCGACTAACCCTCTCCATAGCCCGGTACACATTATATCTCAACAGGAACATCCATCTCCGTGACAATAAAACAGCAGCACCCTGGCCCATCTTCAAAGGACTCTTGGCCGCACACCTCCGACACCTCCACATGGCAGCAGAGCACCGGTTCATCACCCACCTCGTCCCCCACAACACCCTGATCCACCTCACACCCTCTGGAAACCTGGACATCCTCTTCTGACCCCGGCATCACCCCCCATCACTGAAGAATGTTTCGAGAATGATTGTGTGTTTGATTTTCTGTAATTTTTTGTCTCGTCTCCCCTTGCCCTTGTGTATCCCATTCCCTTGCCCTTGTGTGTCATGTATGTCTGTACATTCATGTAAATATATGTAAATACTTGTTTTAAGATGTTTTTGATAATAAAAGATAAAAAAAAAAAAAAAGACCCGCCCGATCTCGTCTGATCTCGGAAGCCAAGCAGGGTTGGGCCTGGTTAGTACTTGGATGGGAGACCGCCTGGGAATACCAGGTGCTGTGAGCATTTTCACACTTTTTCACCTGTCAAAAAAAAAAAAAAAAGAAGTTTTTCATTGAGATATCCCAATTTTGACCGAGCAAGTGGCGTGAAGGTACTCTTCACGAAAAGACAGTGTTTGATATAAAAAAGGCCGTTTTGACCTGGAACATTTCGCTCACGGCCATACCACCCTGGACCAGCCCGATCTCGTCTGATCTCGGAAGCCAAGCAGGGTTGGGCCTGGTTAGTACTTGGATGGGAGACCGCCTGGGAATACCAGGTGCTGTGAGCATTTTCACACTTTTTCACCTGTCAAAAAAAAAAAAAAAAAAAAAAAAAAGAAGTTTTTCATTGAGATATCCCAATTTTGACCGAGCAAGTGGCGTGAAGGTACTCTTCACGAAAAGACAGTGTTTGATGCAAAAAAAAGCCATTTATACGAGTTTTGACCTGGAACATTTCGCTCACGGCCATACCACCCTGGACCCGCCCGATCTCGTCTGATCTCGGAAGCCAAGCAGGGTTGGGCCTGTTTAGTACTTGGATGGGAGACCGCCTGGGAATACCTGGTGCTGTGAGCATTTTCATACTTTTTCACCTGTCAAAAAAAAAAAAAAAAAAGAAAAAGAAGAAGTTTTTCATTGAGATATCCCAATTTTGACCGAGCAAGTGGCGTGAAGGTACTCTTCACGAAAAGACAGTGTTTGATATAAAAAAGGCCGTTTTGACCTGGAACATTTCGCTCACGGCCATACCACCCTGGACCAGCCCGATCTCGTCTGATCTCGGAAGCCAAGCAGGGTTGGGCCTGGTTAGTACTTGGATGGGAGACCGCCTGGGAATACCAGGTGCTGTGAGCATTTTCACACTTTTTCACCTGTCAAAAAAAAAAAAAAAAAAAAAAAAGAAGTTTTTCATTGAGATATCCCAATTTTGACCGAGCAAGTGGCGTGAAGGTACTCTTCATGAAAAGACAGTGTTTGATATAAAAAAGGCCGTTTTGACCTGGAACATTTCGCTCACGGCCATACCACCCTGGACCAGCCCGATCTCGTCTGATCTCGGAAGCCAAGCAGGGTTGGGCCTGGTTAGTACTTGGATGGGAGACCGCCTGGGAATACCAGGTGCTGTGAGCATTTTCACACTTTTTCACCTGTCAAAAAAAAAAAAAAAAAAAAAAAAAGAAGTTTTTCATTGAGATATCCCAATTTTGACCGAGCAAGTGGCGTGAAGGTACTCTTCACGAAAAGACAGTGTTTGATGCAAAAAAAGCCATTTATACGAGTTTTGACCTGGAACATTTCGCTCACGGCCATACCACCCTGGACCAGCCCGATCTCGTCTGATCTCGGAAGCCAAGCAGGGTTGGGCCTGGTTAGTACTTGGATGGGAGACCGCCTGGGAATACCAGGTGCTGTGAGCATTTTCACACTTTTTCACCTGTCAAAAAAAAAAAAAAAAGAAGTTTTTCATTGAGATATCCCAATTTTGACCGAGCAAGTGGCGTGAAGGTACTCTTCACGAAAAGACAGTGTTTGATATAAAAAAGGCCGTTTTGACCTGGAACATTTCGCTCACGGCCATACCACCCTGGACCAGCCCGATCTCGTCTGATCTCGGAAGCCAAGCAGGGTTGGGCCTGGTTAGTACTTGGATGGGAGACCGCCTGGGAATACCAGGTGCTGTGAGCATTTTCATACTTTTTCACCTGTCAAAAAAAAAAAAAAAAAAAAAAAGAAGTTTTTCATTGAGATATCCCAATTTTGACCGAGCAAGTGGCGTGAAGGTACTCTTCACGAAAAGACAGTGTTTGATGCAAAAAAAGCAATTTATACGAGTTTTGACCTGGAACATTTCGCTCACGGCCATACCACCCTGGACCAGCCCGATCTCGTCTGATCTCGGAAGCCAAGCAGGGTTGGGCCTGGTTAGTACTTGGATGGGAGACCGCCTGGGAATACCAGGTGCTGTGAGCATTTTCACACTTTTTCACCTGTCAAAAAAAAAAAAAAAAAAAAAAAAAGAAGTTTTTCATTGAGATATCCCAATTTTGACCGAGCAAGTGGCGTGAAGGTACTCTTCATGAAAAGACAGTGTTTGATATAAAAAAGGCCGTTTTGACCTGGAACATTTCGCTCACGGCCATACCACCCTGGACCAGCCCGATCTCGTCTGATCTCGGAAGCCAAGCAGGGTTGGGCCTGGTTAGTACTTGGATGGGAGACCGCCTGGGAATACCAGGTGCTGTGAGCATTTTCACACTTTTTCACCTGTCAAAAAAAAAAAAAAAAAAAAAAAAAGAAGTTTTTCATTGAGATATCCCAATTTTGACCGAGCAAGTGGCGTGAAGGTACTCTTCACGAAAAGACAGTGTTTGATGCAAAAAAAGCCATTTATACGAGTTTTGACCTGGAACATTTCGCTCACGGCCATACCACCCTGGACCAGCCCGATCTCGTCTGATCTCGGAAGCCAAGCAGGGTTGGGCCTGGTTAGTACTTGGATGGGAGACCGCCTGGGAATACCAGGTGCTGTGAGCATTTTCACACTTTTTCACCTGTCAAAAAAAAAAAAAAAAGAAGTTTTTCATTGAGATATCCCAATTTTGACCGAGCAAGTGGCGTGAAGGTACTCTTCACGAAAAGACAGTGTTTGATATAAAAAAGGCCGTTTTGACCTGGAACATTTCGCTCACGGCCATACCACCCTGGACCAGCCCGATCTCGTCTGATCTCGGAAGCCAAGCAGGGTTGGGCCTGGTTAGTACTTGGATGGGAGACCGCCTGGGAATACCAGGTGCTGTGAGCATTTTCATACTTTTTCACCTGTCAAAAAAAAAAAAAAAAAAAAAAAGAAGTTTTTCATTGAGATATCCCAATTTTGACCGAGCAAGTGGCGTGAAGGTACTCTTCACGAAAAGACAGTGTTTGATGCAAAAAAAGCAATTTATACGAGTTTTGACCTGGAACATTTCGCTCACGGCCATACCACCCTGGACCAGCCCGATCTCGTCTGATCTCGGAAGCCAAGCAGGGTTGGGCCTGGTTAGTACTTGGATGGGAGACCGCCTGGGAATACCAGGTGCTGTGAGCATTTTCACACTTTTTCACCTGTCAAAAAAAAAAAAAAAAGAAGTTTTTCATTGAGATATCCCAATTTTGACCGAGCAAGTGGCGTGAAGGTACTCTTCACGAAAAGACAGTGTTTGATATAAAAAAGGCCGTTTTGACCTGGAACATTTCGCTCACGGCCATACCACCCTGGACCAGCCCGATCTCGTCTGATCTCGGAAGCCAAGCAGGGTTGGGCCTGGTTAGTACTTGGATGGGAGACCGCCTGGGAATACCAGGTGCTGTGAGCATTTTCACACTTTTTCACCTGTCAAAAAAAAAAAAAAAAAAAAAAAAAGAAGTTTTTCATTGAGATATCCCAATTTTGACCGAGCAAGTGGCGTGAAGGTACTCTTCACGAAAAGACAGTGTTTGATGCAAAAAAAGCCATTTATACGAGTTTTGACCTGGAACATTTCGCTCACGGCCATACCACCCTGGACCAGCCCGATCTCGTCTGATCTCGGAAGCCAAGCAGGGTTGGGCCTGGTTAGTACTTGGATGGGAGACCGCCTGGGAATACCAGGTGCTGTGAGCATTTTCACACTTTTTCACCTGTCAAAAAAAAAAAAAAAAGAAGTTTTTCATTGAGATATCCCAATTTTGACCGAGCAAGTGGCGTGAAGGTACTCTTCACGAAAAGACAGTGTTTGATATAAAAAAGGCCGTTTTGACCTGGAACATTTCGCTCACGGCCATACCACCCTGGACCAGCCCGATCTCGTCTGATCTCGGAAGCCAAGCAGGGTTGGGCCTGGTTAGTACTTGGATGGGAGACCGCCTGGGAATACCAGGTGCTGTGAGCATTTTCACACTTTTTCACCTGTCAAAAAAAAAAAAAAAAAAAAAAAAAGAAGTTTTTCATTGAGATATCCCAATTTTGACCGAGCAAGTGGCGTGAAGGTACTCTTCATGAAAAGACAGTGTTTGATATAAAAAAGGCCGTTTTGACCTGGAACATTTCGCTCACGGCCATACCACCCTGGACCAGCCCGATCTCGTCTGATCTCGGAAGCCAAGCAGGGTTGGGCCTGGTTAGTACTTGGATGGGAGACCGCCTGGGAATACCAGGTGCTGTGAGCATTTTCACACTTTTTCACCTGTCAAAAAAAAAAAAAAAAGAAGTTTTTCATTGAGATATCCCAATTTTGACCGAGCAAGTGGCGTGAAGGTACTCTTCACGAAAAGACAGTGTTTGATGCAAAAAAAAGCCATTTATACGAGTTTTGACCTGGAACATTTGGCTCACGGCCATACCACCCTGGACCCGCCCGATCTCGTCTGATCTCGGAAGCCAAGCAGGGTTGGGCCTGTTTAGTACTTGGATGGGAGACCGCCTGGGAATACCTGGTGCTGTGAGCATTTTCATACTTTTTCACCTGTCAAAAAAAAAAAAAAAGAAAAAAAGAAGTTTTTCATTGAGATATCCCAATTTTGACCGAGCAAGTGGCGTGAAGGTACTCTTCACGAAAAGACAGTGTTTGATGCAAAAAAAGCAATTTATACGAGTTTTGACCTGGAACATTTCGCTCACGGCCATACCACCCTGGACCAGCCCGATCTCGTCTGATCTCGGAAGCCAAGCAGGGTTGGGCCTGGTTAGTACTTGGATGGGAGACCGCCTGGGAATACCAGGTGCTGTGAGCATTTTCACACTTTTTCACCTGTCAAAAAAAAAAAAAAAAAAAAAAAAAGAAGTTTTTCATTGAGATATCCCAATTTTGACCGAGCAAGTGGCGTGAAGGTACTCTTCACGAAAAGACAGTGTTTGATATAAAAAAGGCCGTTTTGACCTGGAACATTTCGCTCACGGCCATACCACCCTGGACCAGCCCGATCTCGTCTGATCTCGGAAGCCAAGCAGGGTTGGGCCTGGTTAGTACTTGGATGGGAGACCGCCTGGGAATACCAGGTGCTGTGAGCATTTTCATACTTTTTCACCTGTCAAAAAAAAAAAAAAAAAAAAAAAGAAGTTTTTCATTGAGATATCCCAATTTTGACCGAGCAAGTGGCGTGAAGGTACTCTTCACGAAAAGACAGTGTTTGATGCAAAAAAAGCAATTTATACGAGTTTTGACCTGGAACATTTCGCTCACGGCCATACCACCCTGGACCAGCCCGATCTCGTCTGATCTCGGAAGCCAAGCAGGGTTGGGCCTGGTTAGTACTTGGATGGGAGACCGCCTGGGAATACCAGGTGCTGTGAGCATTTTCACACTTTTTCACCTGTCAAAAAAAAAAAAAAAAGAAGTTTTTCATTGAGATATCCCAATTTTGACCGAGCAAGTGGCGTGAAGGTACTCTTCACGAAAAGACAGTGTTTGATATAAAAAAGGCCGTTTTGACCTGGAACATTTCGCTCACGGCCATACCACCCTGGACCAGCCCGATCTCGTCTGATCTCGGAAGCCAAGCAGGGTTGGGCCTGGTTAGTACTTGGATGGGAGACCGCCTGGGAATACCAGGTGCTGTGAGCATTTTCACACTTTTTCACCTGTCAAAAAAAAAAAAAAAAAAAAAAAAAAGAAGTTTTTCATTGAGATATCCCAATTTTGACCGAGCAAGTGGCGTGAAGGTACTCTTCACGAAAAGACAGTGTTTGATGCAAAAAAAAGCCATTTATACGAGTTTTGACCTGGAACATTTCGCTCACGGCCATACCACCCTGGACCCGCCCGATCTCGTCTGATCTCGGAAGCCAAGCAGGGTTGGGCCTGTTTAGTACTTGGATGGGAGACCGCCTGGGAATACCTGGTGCTGTGAGCATTTTCATACTTTTTCACCTGTCAAAAAAAAAAAAAAAAAAGAAAAAGAAGAAGTTTTTCATTGAGATATCCCAATTTTGACCGAGCAAGTGGCGTGAAGGTACTCTTCACGAAAAGACAGTGTTTGATATAAAAAAGGCCGTTTTGACCTGGAACATTTCGCTCACGGCCATACCACCCTGGACCAGCCCGATCTCGTCTGATCTCGGAAGCCAAGCAGGGTTGGGCCTGGTTAGTACTTGGATGGGAGACCGCCTGGGAATACCAGGTGCTGTGAGCATTTTCACACTTTTTCACCTGTCAAAAAAAAAAAAAAAAAAAGAAGTTTTTCATTGAGATATCCCAATTTTGACCGAGCAAGTGGCGTGAAGGTACTCTTCACGAAAAGACAGTGTTTGATGCAAAAAAAAGCCATTTATACGAGTTTTGACCTGGAACATTTGGCTCACGGCCATACCACCCTGGACCCGCCCGATCTCGTCTGATCTCGGAAGCCAAGCAGGGTTGGGCCTGTTTAGTACTTGGATGGGAGACCGCCTGGGAATACCTGGTGCTGTGAGCATTTTCATACTTTTTCACCTGTCAAAAAAAAAAAAAAAGAAAAAAAGAAGTTTTTCATTGAGATATCCCAATTTTGACCGAGCAAGTGGCGTGAAGGTACTCTTCACGAAAAGACAGTGTTTGATGCAAAAAAAGCAATTTATACGAGTTTTGACCTGGAACATTTCGCTCACGGCCATACCACCCTGGACCAGCCCGATCTCGTCTGATCTCGGAAGCCAAGCAGGGTTGGGCCTGGTTAGTACTTGGATGGGAGACCGCCTGGGAATACCAGGTGCTGTGAGCATTTTCACACTTTTTCACCTGTCAAAAAAAAAAAAAAAAGAAGTTTTTCATTGAGATATCCCAATTTTGACCGAGCAAGTGGCGTGAAGGTACTCTTCACGAAAAGACAGTGTTTGATATAAAAAAGGCCGTTTTGACCTGGAACATTTCGCTCACGGCCATACCACCCTGGACCAGCCCGATCTCGTCTGATCTCGGAAGCCAAGCAGGGTTGGGCCTGGTTAGTACTTGGATGGGAGACCGCCTGGGAATACCAGGTGCTGTGAGCATTTTCACACTTTTTCACCTGTCAAAAAAAAAAAAAAAAGAAGTTTTTCATTGAGATATCCCAATTTTGACCGAGCAAGTGGCGTGAAGGTACTCTTCACGAAAAGACAGTGTTTGATGCAAAAAAAAGCCATTTATACGAGTTTTGACCTGGAACATTTCGCTCACGGCCATACCACCCTGGACCCGCCCGATCTCGTCTGATCTCGGAAGCCAAGCAGGGTTGGGCCTGTTTAGTACTTGGATGGGAGACCGCCTGGGAATACCTGGTGCTGTGAGCATTTTCATACTTTTTCACCTGTCAAAAAAAAAAAAAAAAAAAAAAAGAAGTTTTTCATTGAGATATCCCAATTTTGACCGAGCAAGTGGCGTGAAGGTACTCTTCACGAAAAGACAGTGTTTGATATAAAAAAGGCCGTTTTGACCTGGAACATTTCGCTCACGGCCATACCACCCTGGACCAGCCCGATCTCGTCTGATCTCGGAAGCCAAGCAGGGTTGGGCCTGGTTAGTACTTGGATGGGAGACCGCCTGGGAATACCAGGTGCTGTGAGCATTTTCATACTTTTTCACCTGTCAAAAAAAAAAAAAAAAAAAAAAAGAAGTTTTTCATTGAGATATCCCAATTTTGACCGAGCAAGTGGCGTGAAGGTACTCTTCACGAAAAGACAGTGTTTGATGCAAAAAAAAGCCATTTATACGAGTTTTGACCTGGAACATTTCGCTCACGGCCGTACCACCCTGGACCCGCCCGATCTCGTCTGATCTCGGAAGCCAAGCAGGGTTGGGCCTGTTTAGTACTTGGATGGGAGACCGCCTGGGAATACCTGGTGCTGTGAGCATTTTCATACTTTTTCACCTGTCAAAAAAAAAAAAAAAGAAAAAAAGAAGTTTTTCATTGAGATATCCCAATTTTGACCGAGCAAGTGGCGTGAAGGTACTCTTCACGAAAAGACAGTGTTTGATGCAAAAAAAGCAATTTATACGAGTTTTGACCTGGAACATTTCGCTCACGGCCATACCACCCTGGACCAGCCCGATCTCGTCTGATCTCGGAAGCCAAGCAGGGTTGGGCCTGGTTAGTACTTGGATGGGAGACCGCCTGGGAATACCAGGTGCTGTGAGCATTTTCACACTTTTTCACCTGTCAAAAAAAAAAAAAAAAAAAAAAAAAGAAGTTTTTCATTGAGATATCCCAATTTTGACCGAGCAAGTGGCGTGAAGGTACTCTTCACGAAAAGACAGTGTTTGATATAAAAAAGGCCGTTTTGACCTGGAACATTTCGCTCACGGCCATACCACCCTGGACCAGCCCGATCTCGTCTGATCTCGGAAGCCAAGCAGGGTTGGGCCTGGTTAGTACTTGGATGGGAGACCGCCTGGGAATACCAGGTGCTGTGAGCATTTTCACACTTTTTCACCTGTCAAAAAAAAAAAAAAAAGAAGTTTTTCATTGAGATATCCCAATTTTGACCGAGCAAGTGGCGTGAAGGTACTCTTCACGAAAAGACAGTGTTTGATGCAAAAAAAAGCCATTTATACGAGTTTTGACCTGGAACATTTCGCTCACGGCCATACCACCCTGGACCCGCCCGATCTCGTCTGATCTCGGAAGCCAAGCAGGGTTGGGCCTGTTTAGTACTTGGATGGGAGACCGCCTGGGAATACCTGGTGCTGTGAGCATTTTCATACTTTTTCACCTGTCAAAAAAAAAAAAAAAAAAAAAAGAAGTTTTTCATTGAGATATCCCAATTTTGACCGAGCAAGTGGCGTGAAGGTACTCTTCACGAAAAGACAGTGTTTGATGCAAAAAAAGCAATTTATACGAGTTTTGACCTGGAACATTTCGCTCACGGCCATACCACCCTGGACCAGCCCGATCTCGTCTGATCTCGGAAGCCAAGCAGGGTTGGGCCTGGTTAGTACTTGGATGGGAGACCGCCTGGGAATACCAGGTGCTGTGAGCATTTTCACACTTTTTCACCTGTCAAAAAAAAAAAAAAAAAAAAAAAAAGAAGTTTTTCATTGAGATATCCCAATTTTGACCGAGCAAGTGGCGTGAAGGTACTCTTCACGAAAAGACAGTGTTTGATGCAAAAAAAGCAATTTATACGAGTTTTGACCTGGAACATTTCGCTCACGGCCATACCACCCTGGACCAGCCCGATCTCGTCTGATCTCGGAAGCCAAGCAGGGTTGGGCCTGGTTAGTACTTGGATGGGAGACCGCCTGGGAATACCAGGTGCTGTGAGCATTTTCACACTTTTTCACCTGTCAAAAAAAAAAAAAAAAAAAAAAAAAGAAGTTTTTCATTGAGATATCCCAATTTTGACCGAGCAAGTGGCGTGAAGGTACTCTTCATGAAAAGACAGTGTTTGATATAAAAAAGGCCGTTTTGACCTGGAACATTTCGCTCACGGCCATACCACCCTGGACCAGCCCGATCTCGTCTGATCTCGGAAGCCAAGCAGGGTTGGGCCTGGTTAGTACTTGGATGGGAGACCGCCTGGGAATACCAGGTGCTGTGAGCATTTTCACACTTTTTCACCTGTCAAAAAAAAAAAAAAAAAAAAAAAAGAAGTTTTTCATTGAGATATCCCAATTTTGACCGAGCAAGTGGCGTGAAGGTACTCTTCACGAAAAGACAGTGTTTGATATAAAAAAGGCCGTTTTGACCTGGAACATTTCGCTCACGGCCATACCACCCTGGACCAGCCCGATCTCGTCTGATCTCGGAAGCCAAGCAGGGTTGGGCCTGGTTAGTACTTGGATGGGAGACCGCCTGGGAATACCAGGTGCTGTGAGCATTTTCACACTTTTTCACCTGTCAAAAAAAAAAAAAAAAGAAGTTTTTCATTGAGATATCCCAATTTTGACCGAGCAAGTGGCGTGAAGGTACTCTTCACGAAAAGACAGTGTTTGATGCAAAAAAAAGCCATTTATACGAGTTTTGACCTGGAACATTTCGCTCACGGCCATACCACCCTGGACCCGCCCGATCTCGTCTGATCTCGGAAGCCAAGCAGGGTTGGGCCTGTTTAGTACTTGGATGGGAGACCGCCTGGGAATACCTGGTGCTGTGAGCATTTTCATACTTTTTCACCTGTCAAAAAAAAAAAAAAAAAAAAAAAGAAGTTTTTCATTGAGATATCCCAATTTTGACCGAGCAAGTGGCGTGAAGGTACTCTTCACGAAAAGACAGTGTTTGATGCAAAAAAAGCAATTTATACGAGTTTTGACCTGGAACATTTCGCTCACGGCCATACCACCCTGGACCAGCCCGATCTCGTCTGATCTCGGAAGCCAAGCAGGGTTGGGCCTGGTTAGTACTTGGATGGGAGACCGCCTGGGAATACCAGGTGCTGTGAGCATTTTCACACTTTTTCACCTGTCAAAAAAAAAAAAAAAAAAAAAAAAAGAAGTTTTTCATTGAGATATCCCAATTTTGACCGAGCAAGTGGCGTGAAGGTACTCTTCACGAAAAGACAGTGTTTGATGCAAAAAAAGCCATTTATACGAGTTTTGACCTGGAACACTTCGCTCACGGCCATACCACCCTGGACCAGCCCGATCTCGTCTGATCTCGGAAGCCAAGCAGGGTTGGGCCTGTTTAGTACTTGGATGGGAGACCGCGTGGGAATACCTGGTGCTGTGAGCATTTTCATACTTTTTCACCTGTCAAAAAAAAAAAAAAAGAAAAAAAGAAGTTTTTCATTGAGATATCCCAATTTTGACCGAGCAAGTGGCGTGAAGGTACTCTTCACGAAAAGACAGTGTTTGATGCAAAAAAAGCAATTTATACGAGTTTTGACCTGGAACATTTCGCTCACGGCCATACCACCCTGGACCAGCCCGATCTCGTCTGATCTCGGAAGCCAAGCAGGGTTGGGCCTGGTTAGTACTTGGATGGGAGACCGCCTGGGAATACCAGGTGCTGTGAGCATTTTCACACTTTTTCACCTGTCAAAAAAAAAAAAAAAAAAAAAAAAGAAGTTTTTCATTGAGATATCCCAATTTTGACCGAGCAAGTGGCGTGAAGGTACTCTTCATGAAAAGACAGTGTTTGATATAAAAAAGGCCGTTTTGACCTGGAACATTTCGCTCACGGCCATACCACCCTGGACCAGCCCGATCTCGTCTGATCTCGGAAGCCAAGCAGGGTTGGGCCTGGTTAGTACTTGGATGGGAGACCGCCTGGGAATACCAGGTGCTGTGAGCATTTTCACACTTTTTCACCTGTCAAAAAAAAAAAAAAAAAAAAAAAAAAGAAGTTTTTCATTGAGATATCCCAATTTTGACCGAGCAAGTGGCGTGAAGGTACTCTTCACGAAAAGACAGTGTTTGATGCAAAAAAAAGCCATTTATACGAGTTTTGACCTGGAACATTTGGCTCACGGCCATACCACCCTGGACCCGCCCGATCTCGTCTGATCTCGGAAGCCAAGCAGGGTTGGGCCTGTTTAGTACTTGGATGGGAGACCGCCTGGGAATACCTGGTGCTGTGAGCATTTTCATACTTTTTCACCTGTCAAAAAAAAAAAAAAAGAAAAAAAGAAGTTTTTCATTGAGATATCCCAATTTTGACCGAGCAAGTGGCGTGAAGGTACTCTTCACGAAAAGACAGTGTTTGATGCAAAAAAAGCAATTTATACGAGTTTTGACCTGGAACATTTCGCTCACGGCCATACCACCCTGGACCAGCCCGATCTCGTCTGATCTCGGAAGCCAAGCAGGGTTGGGCCTGGTTAGTACTTGGATGGGAGACCGCCTGGGAATACCAGGTGCTGTGAGCATTTTCACACTTTTTCACCTGTCAAAAAAAAAAAAAAAAAAAAAAAAAGAAGTTTTTCATTGAGATATCCCAATTTTGACCGAGCAAGTGGCGTGAAGGTACTCTTCACGAAAAGACAGTGTTTGATATAAAAAAGGCCGTTTTGACCTGGAACATTTCGCTCACGGCCATACCACCCTGGACCAGCCCGATCTCGTCTGATCTCGGAAGCCAAGCAGGGTTGGGCCTGGTTAGTACTTGGATGGGAGACCGCCTGGGAATACCAGGTGCTGTGAGCATTTTCATACTTTTTCACCTGTCAAAAAAAAAAAAAAAAAAAAAAGAAGTTTTTCATTGAGATATCCCAATTTTGACCGAGCAAGTGGCGTGAAGGTACTCTTCACGAAAAGACAGTGTTTGATGCAAAAAAAGCAATTTATACGAGTTTTGACCTGGAACATTTCGCTCACGGCCATACCACCCTGGACCAGCCCGATCTCGTCTGATCTCGGAAGCCAAGCAGGGTTGGGCCTGGTTAGTACTTGGATGGGAGACCGCCTGGGAATACCAGGTGCTGTGAGCATTTTCACACTTTTTCACCTGTCAAAAAAAAAAAAAAAAAAAAAAAAGAAGTTTTTCATTGAGATATCCCAATTTTGACCGAGCAAGTGGCGTGAAGGTACTCTTCACGAAAAGACAGTGTTTGATATAAAAAAGGCCGTTTTGACCTGGAACATTTCGCTCACGGCCATACCACCCTGGACCAGCCCGATCTCGTCTGATCTCGGAAGCCAAGCAGGGTTGGGCCTGGTTAGTACTTGGATGGGAGACCGCCTGGGAATACCAGGTGCTGTGAGCATTTTCACACTTTTTCACCTGTCAAAAAAAAAAAAAAAAAAAAAAAAAGAAGTTTTTCATTGAGATATCCCAATTTTGACCGAGCAAGTGGCGTGAAGGTACTCTTCACGAAAAGACAGTGTTTGATGCAAAAAAAGCCATTTATACGAGTTTTGACCTGGAACACTTCGCTCACGGCCATACCACCCTGGACCAGCCCGATCTCGTCTGATCTCGGAAGCCAAGCAGGGTTGGGCCTGTTTAGTACTTGGATGGGAGACCGCGTGGGAATACCTGGTGCTGTGAGCATTTTCATACTTTTTCACCTGTCAAAAAAAAAAAAAAAGAAAAAAAGAAGTTTTTCATTGAGATATCCCAATTTTGACCGAGCAAGTGGCGTGAAGGTACTCTTCACGAAAAGACAGTGTTTGATGCAAAAAAAGCAATTTATACGAGTTTTGACCTGGAACATTTCGCTCACGGCCATACCACCCTGGACCAGCCCGATCTCGTCTGATCTCGGAAGCCAAGCAGGGTTGGGCCTGGTTAGTACTTGGATGGGAGACCGCCTGGGAATACCAGGTGCTGTGAGCATTTTCACACTTTTTCACCTGTCAAAAAAAAAAAAAAAAAAAAGAAGTTTTTCATTGAGATATCCCAATTTTGACCGAGCAAGTGGCGTGAAGGTACTCTTCATGAAAAGACAGTGTTTGATATAAAAAAGGCCGTTTTGACCTGGAACATTTCGCTCACGGCCATACCACCCTGGACCAGCCCGATCTCGTCTGATCTCGGAAGCCAAGCAGGGTTGGGCCTGGTTAGTACTTGGATGGGAGACCGCCTGGGAATACCAGGTGCTGTGAGCATTTTCACACTTTTTCACCTGTCAAAAAAAAAAAAAAAAGAAGTTTTTCATTGAGATATCCCAATTTTGACCGAGCAAGTGGCGTGAAGGTACTCTTCACGAAAAGACAGTGTTTGATGCAAAAAAAGCCATTTATACGAGTTTTGACCTGGAACACTTCGCTCACGGCCATACCACCCTGGACCAGCCCGATCTCGTCTGATCTCGGAAGCCAAGCAGGGTTGGGCCTGTTTAGTACTTGGATGGGAGACCGCGTGGGAATACCTGGTGCTGTGAGCATTTTCATACTTTTTCACCTGTCAAAAAAAAAAAAAAAGAAAAAAAGAAGTTTTTCATTGAGATATCCCAATTTTGACCGAGCAAGTGGCGTGAAGGTACTCTTCACGAAAAGACAGTGTTTGATGCAAAAAAAGCAATTTATACGAGTTTTGACCTGGAACATTTCGCTCACGGCCATACCACCCTGGACCAGCCCGATCTCGTCTGATCTCGGAAGCCAAGCAGGGTTGGGCCTGGTTAGTACTTGGATGGGAGACCGCCTGGGAATACCAGGTGCTGTGAGCATTTTCACACTTTTTCACCTGTCAAAAAAAAAAAAAAAAAAAAAAAAGAAGTTTTTCATTGAGATATCCCAATTTTGACCGAGCAAGTGGCGTGAAGGTACTCTTCACGAAAAGACAGTGTTTGATATAAAAAAGGCCGTTTTGACCTGGAACATTTCGCTCACGGCCATACCACCCTGGACCAGCCCGATCTCGTCTGATCTCGGAAGCCAAGCAGGGTTGGGCCTGGTTAGTACTTGGATGGGAGACCGCCTGGGAATACCAGGTGCTGTGAGCATTTTCACACTTTTTCACCTGTCAAAAAAAAAAAAAAAAAAAAAAAAAGAAGTTTTTCATTGAGATATCCCAATTTTGACCGAGCAAGTGGCGTGAAGGTACTCTTCACGAAAAGACAGTGTTTGATATAAAAAAGGCCGTTTTGACCTGGAACATTTCGCTCACGGCCATACCACCCTGGACCAGCCCGATCTCGTCTGATCTCGGAAGCCAAGCAGGGTTGGGCCTGGTTAGTACTTGGATGGGAGACCGCCTGGGAATACCAGGTGCTGTGAGCATTTTCATACTTTTTCACCTGTCAAAAAAAAAAAAAAAAAGAAGTTTTTCATTGAGATATCCCAATTTTGACCGAGCAAGTGGCGTGAAGGTACTCTTCACGAAAAGACAGTGTTTGATGCAAAAAAAGCAATTTATACGAGTTTTGACCTGGAACATTTCGCTCACGGCCATACCACCCTGGACCAGCCCGATCTCGTCTGATCTCGGAAGCCAAGCAGGGTTGGGCCTGGTTAGTACTTGGATGGGAGACCGCCTGGGAATACCAGGTGCTGTGAGCATTTTCACACTTTTTCACCTGTCAAAAAAAAAAAAAAAAGAAGTTTTTCATTGAGATATCCCAATTTTGACCGAGCAAGTGGCGTGAAGGTACTCTTCACGAAAAGACAGTGTTTGATGCAAAAAAAAGCCATTTATACGAGTTTTGACCTGGAACATTTGGCTCACGGCCATACCACCCTGGACCCGCCCGATCTCGTCTGATCTCGGAAGCCAAGCAGGGTTGGGCCTGTTTAGTACTTGGATGGGAGACCGCCTGGGAATACCTGGTGCTGTGAGCATTTTCATACTTTTTCACCTGTCAAAAAAAAAAAAAAAGAAAAAAAGAAGTTTTTCATTGAGATATCCCAATTTTGACCGAGCAAGTGGCGTGAAGGTACTCTTCACGAAAAGACAGTGTTTGATGCAAAAAAAGCAATTTATACGAGTTTTGACCTGGAACATTTCGCTCACGGCCATACCACCCTGGACCAGCCCGATCTCGTCTGATCTCGGAAGCCAAGCAGGGTTGGGCCTGGTTAGTACTTGGATGGGAGACCGCCTGGGAATACCAGGTGCTGTGAGCATTTTCACACTTTTTCACCTGTCAAAAAAAAAAAAAAAAAAAAAAAAAGAAGTTTTTCATTGAGATATCCCAATTTTGACCGAGCAAGTGGCGTGAAGGTACTCTTCACGAAAAGACAGTGTTTGATATAAAAAAGGCCGTTTTGACCTGGAACATTTCGCTCACGGCCATACCACCCTGGACCAGCCCGATCTCGTCTGATCTCGGAAGCCAAGCAGGGTTGGGCCTGGTTAGTACTTGGATGGGAGACCGCCTGGGAATACCAGGTGCTGTGAGCATTTTCATACTTTTTCACCTGTCAAAAAAAAAAAAAAAAAAAAAAAGAAGTTTTTCATTGAGATATCCCAATTTTGACCGAGCAAGTGGCGTGAAGGTACTCTTCACGAAAAGACAGTGTTTGATGCAAAAAAAGCAATTTATACGAGTTTTGACCTGGAACATTTCGCTCACGGCCATACCACCCTGGACCAGCCCGATCTCGTCTGATCTCGGAAGCCAAGCAGGGTTGGGCCTGGTTAGTACTTGGATGGGAGACCGCCTGGGAATACCAGGTGCTGTGAGCATTTTCACACTTTTTCACCTGTCAAAAAAAAAAAAAAAAGAAGTTTTTCATTGAGATATCCCAATTTTGACCGAGCAAGTGGCGTGAAGGTACTCTTCACGAAAAGACAGTGTTTGATATAAAAAAGGCCGTTTTGACCTGGAACATTTCGCTCACGGCCATACCACCCTGGACCAGCCCGATCTCGTCTGATCTCGGAAGCCAAGCAGGGTTGGGCCTGGTTAGTACTTGGATGGGAGACCGCCTGGGAATACCAGGTGCTGTGAGCATTTTCACACTTTTTCACCTGTCAAAAAAAAAAAAAAAAGAAGTTTTTCATTGAGATATCCCAATTTTGACCGAGCAAGTGGCGTGAAGGTACTCTTCACGAAAAGACAGTGTTTGATGCAAAAAAAGCCATTTATACGAGTTTTGACCTGGAACACTTCGCTCACGGCCATACCACCCTGGACCAGCCCGATCTCGTCTGATCTCGGAAGCCAAGCAGGGTTGGGCCTGTTTAGTACTTGGATGGGAGACCGCGTGGGAATACCTGGTGCTGTGAGCATTTTCATACTTTTTCACCTGTCAAAAAAAAAAAAAAAGAAAAAAAGAAGTTTTTCATTGAGATATCCCAATTTTGACCGAGCAAGTGGCGTGAAGGTACTCTTCACGAAAAGACAGTGTTTGATGCAAAAAAAGCAATTTATACGAGTTTTGACCTGGAACATTTCGCTCACGGCCATACCACCCTGGACCAGCCCGATCTCGTCTGATCTCGGAAGCCAAGCAGGGTTGGGCCTGGTTAGTACTTGGATGGGAGACCGCCTGGGAATACCAGGTGCTGTGAGCATTTTCACACTTTTTCACCTGTCAAAAAAAAAAAAAAAAAAAAAAAAGAAGTTTTTCATTGAGATATCCCAATTTTGACCGAGCAAGTGGCGTGAAGGTACTCTTCATGAAAAGACAGTGTTTGATATAAAAAAGGCCGTTTTGACCTGGAACATTTCGCTCACGGCCATACCACCCTGGACCAGCCCGATCTCGTCTGATCTCGGAAGCCAAGCAGGGTTGGGCCTGGTTAGTACTTGGATGGGAGACCGCCTGGGAATACCAGGTGCTGTGAGCATTTTCACACTTTTTCACCTGTCAAAAAAAAAAAAAAAAAAAAAAAAAGAAGTTTTTCATTGAGATATCCCAATTTTGACCGAGCAAGTGGCGTGAAGGTACTCTTCACGAAAAGACAGTGTTTGATGCAAAAAAAGCAATTTATACGAGTTTTGACCTGGAACATTTCGCTCACGGCCATACCACCCTGGACCAGCCCGATCTCGTCTGATCTCGGAAGCCAAGCAGGGTTGGGCCTGGTTAGTACTTGGATGGGAGACCGCCTGGGAATACCAGGTGCTGTGAGCATTTTCACACTTTTTCACCTGTCAAAAAAAAAAAAAAAAGAAGTTTTTCATTGAGATATCCCAATTTTGACCGAGCAAGTGGCGTGAAGGTACTCTTCACGAAAAGACAGTGTTTGATGCAAAAAAAGCCATTTATACGAGTTTTGACCTGGAACACTTCGCTCACGGCCATACCACCCTGGACCAGCCCGATCTCGTCTGATCTCGGAAGCCAAGCAGGGTTGGGCCTGTTTAGTACTTGGATGGGAGACCGCGTGGGAATACCTGGTGCTGTGAGCATTTTCATACTTTTTCACCTGTCAAAAAAAAAAAAAAAGAAAAAAAGAAGTTTTTCATTGAGATATCCCAATTTTGACCGAGCAAGTGGCGTGAAGGTACTCTTCACGAAAAGACAGTGTTTGATGCAAAAAAAGCAATTTATACGAGTTTTGACCTGGAACATTTCGCTCACGGCCATACCACCCTGGACCAGCCCGATCTCGTCTGATCTCGGAAGCCAAGCAGGGTTGGGCCTGGTTAGTACTTGGATGGGAGACCGCCTGGGAATACCAGGTGCTGTGAGCATTTTCACACTTTTTCACCTGTCAAAAAAAAAAAAAAAAAAAAAAAAAGAAGTTTTTCATTGAGATATCCCAATTTTGACCGAGCAAGTGGCGTGAAGGTACTCTTCACGAAAAGACAGTGTTTGATATAAAAAAGGCCGTTTTGACCTGGAACATTTCGCTCACGGCCATACCACCCTGGACCAGCCCGATCTCGTCTGATCTCGGAAGCCAAGCAGGGTTGGGCCTGGTTAGTACTTGGATGGGAGACCGCCTGGGAATACCAGGTGCTGTGAGCATTTTCACACTTTTTCACCTGTCAAAAAAAAAAAAAAAAAAAAAAAAAGAAGTTTTTCATTGAGATATCCCAATTTTGACCGAGCAAGTGGCGTGAAGGTACTCTTCATGAAAAGACAGTGTTTGATATAAAAAAGGCCGTTTTGACCTGGAACATTTCGCTCACGGCCATACCACCCTGGACCAGCCCGATCTCGTCTGATCTCGGAAGCCAAGCAGGGTTGGGCCTGGTTAGTACTTGGATGGGAGACCGCCTGGGAATACCAGGTGCTGTGAGCATTTTCACACTTTTTCACCTGTCAAAAAAAAAAAAAAAAAAAAAAAAAAGAAGTTTTTCATTGAGATATCCCAATTTTGACCGAGCAAGTGGCGTGAAGGTACTCTTCACGAAAAGACAGTGTTTGATGCAAAAAAAAGCCATTTATACGAGTTTTGACCTGGAACATTTGGCTCACGGCCATACCACCCTGGACCCGCCCGATCTCGTCTGATCTCGGAAGCCAAGCAGGGTTGGGCCTGTTTAGTACTTGGATGGGAGACCGCCTGGGAATACCTGGTGCTGTGAGCATTTTCATACTTTTTCACCTGTCAAAAAAAAAAAAAAAGAAAAAAAGAAGTTTTTCATTGAGATATCCCAATTTTGACCGAGCAAGTGGCGTGAAGGTACTCTTCACGAAAAGACAGTGTTTGATGCAAAAAAAGCAATTTATACGAGTTTTGACCTGGAACATTTCGCTCACGGCCATACCACCCTGGACCAGCCCGATCTCGTCTGATCTCGGAAGCCAAGCAGGGTTGGGCCTGGTTAGTACTTGGATGGGAGACCGCCTGGGAATACCAGGTGCTGTGAGCATTTTCACACTTTTTCACCTGTCAAAAAAAAAAAAAAAAAAAAAAAAAGAAGTTTTTCATTGAGATATCCCAATTTTGACCGAGCAAGTGGCGTGAAG
The DNA here is from genome assembly GCF_026437365.1 of Eucyclogobius newberryi. NCBI lineage: Eukaryota > Metazoa > Chordata > Actinopteri > Gobiiformes > Gobiidae > Eucyclogobius > Eucyclogobius newberryi. The sequence continues at coordinate 43,485 of NW_027315986.1, forward strand.
GTACTCTTCACGAAAAGACAGTGTTTGATATAAAAAAGGCCGTTTTGACCTGGAACATTTCGCTCACGGCCATACCACCCTGGACCAGCCCGATCTCGTCTGATCTCGGAAGCCAAGCAGGGTTGGGCCTGGTTAGTACTTGGATGGGAGACCGCCTGGGAATACCAGGTGCTGTGAGCATTTTCATACTTTTTCACCTGTCAAAAAAAAAAAAGAAAAAAAAAAAGAAGTTTTTCATTGAGATATCCCAATTTTGACCGAGCAAGTGGCGTGAAGGTACTCTTCACGAAAAGACAGTGTTTGATGCAAAAAAAGCAATTTATACGAGTTTTGACCTGGAACATTTCGCTCACGGCCATACCACCCTGGACCAGCCCGATCTCGTCTGATCTCGGAAGCCAAGCAGGGTTGGGCCTGGTTAGTACTTGGATGGGAGACCGCCTGGGAATACCAGGTGCTGTGAGCATTTTCACACTTTTTCACCTGTCAAAAAAAAAAAAAAAAGAAGTTTTTCATTGAGATATCCCAATTTTGACCGAGCAAGTGGCGTGAAGGTACTCTTCACGAAAAGACAGTGTTTGATGCAAAAAAAAGCCATTTATACGAGTTTTGACCTGGAACATTTCGCTCACGGCCATACCACCCTGGACCCGCCCGATCTCGTCTGATCTCGGAAGCCAAGCAGGGTTGGGCCTGTTTAGTACTTGGATGGGAGACCGCCTGGGAATACCTGGTGCTGTGAGCATTTTCATACTTTTTCACCTGTCAAAAAAAAAAAAAAAAAAAAAAAGAAGTTTTTCATTGAGATATCCCAATTTTGACCGAGCAAGTGGCGTGAAGGTACTCTTCACGAAAAGACAGTGTTTGATGCAAAAAAAGCCATTTATACGAGTTTTGACCTGGAACACTTCGCTCACGGCCATACCACCCTGGACCAGCCCGATCTCGTCTGATCTCGGAAGCCAAGCAGGGTTGGGCCTGGTTAGTACTTGGATGGGAGACCGCCTGGGAATACCAGGTGCTGTGACCATTTTCACACTTTTTCACCTGTCAAAAAAAAAAAGAAAAAAAAAAAAAAGAAGTTTTTCATTGAGATATCCCAATTTTGACCGAGCAAGTGGCGTGAAGGTACTCTTCACGAAAAGACAGTGTTTGATGCAAAAAAAAGCCATTTATACGAGTTTTGACCTGGAACATTTCGCTCACGGCCATACCACCCTGGACCCGCCCGATCTCGTCTGATCTCGGAAGCCAAGCAGGGTTGGGCCTGTTTAGTACTTGGATGGGAGACCGCCTGGGAATACCTGGTGCTGTGAGCATTTTCATACTTTTTCACCTGTCAAAAAAAAAAAAAAAAAAAAAAAAAGAAGTTTTTCATTGAGATATCCCAATTTTGACCGAGCAAGTGGCGTGAAGGTACTCTTCACGAAAAGACAGTGTTTGATATAAAAAAGGCCGTTTTGACCTGGAACATTTCGCTCACGGCCATACCACCCTGGACCAGCCCGATCTCGTCTGATCTCGGAAGCCAAGCAGGGTTGGGCCTGGTTAGTACTTGGATGGGAGACCGCCTGGGAATACCAGGTGCTGTGAGCATTTTCATACTTTTTCACCTGTCAAAAAAAAAAAAAAAAAAAAAAAGAAGTTTTTCATTGAGATATCCCAATTTTGACCGAGCAAGTGGCGTGAAGGTACTCTTCACGAAAAGACAGTGTTTGATGCAAAAAAAAGCCATTTATACGAGTTTTGACCTGGAACATTTCGCTCACGGCCATACCACCCTGGACCCGCCCGATCTCGTCTGATCTCGGAAGCCAAGCAGGGTTGGGCCTGTTTAGTACTTGGATGGGAGACCGCCTGGGAATACCTGGTGCTGTGAGCATTTTCATACTTTTTCACCTGTCAAAAAAAAAAAAAAAAAAAAAAAGAAGTTTTTCATTGAGATATCCCAATTTTGACCGAGCAAGTGGCGTGAAGGTACTCTTCACGAAAAGACAGTGTTTGATATAAAAAAGGCCGTTTTGACCTGGAACATTTCGCTCACGGCCATACCACCCTGGACCCGCCCGATCTCGTCTGATCTCGGAAGCTAAGCAGGGCTGGGCCTGGTTAGTACTTGGATGGGAGACCTCCTTGAAATACCAGGTGCTGTGAGCAAAAAAACTACCCCCATTACACACAGGAACAGTAGAGCCTAAGACTCGTCCTTTCCATGGGAACAAAGGGGATAGCAACAGCCTCGGCAGCCTAAGACTGTTCCTCCATGATCAGGAACAGCAACAGCACAAATACTGGTCCTCCATGGGAACAAAGGGAATAGCAACAGCCTCGGCAGTCTAAGACTATTCCTCCATGATCAGGAACAGTAGCGGTCTAAGACTGGTACTCCATGGGAACAAAGGGAACAGCAGCGACGGTCTGGCAGTCTAAGACTATCCCTCCATGATGCAAGGAACAGCAGCACGTAAAACTGGTCCTCCCTGGTTGTATATGGCGAGAACTGGTAACTCCAGGTGAGAACTGGGCTGTGTCAGACTGTTCTTCCATGAGAAAGGAAAAGCAACAGCGCAATACTGGTCCTCCATGGGGAAAGGGAATAGCGACAGCCTCGGCAGTATAAGACTATTCCTCCATGTTCAAGGAACAATTGCAGTCTAAGTCTCGTCCTTCATGGGAAAAAAGGGAGCAGCAGCAGTCTTGAAACGGGGGCTTCCCCTCGCCGGAGGGCAGGGAAGTCTATACTTTAAGAGTGCAGGTGCGTGCAATTTGTGGTGTGCTGCATGGTCTGGAGCTGGAGGTTTGGGAGTTTTTTTTGAGTTTTTAATCGTTATTTTGGTCATTTTCATTTACTTTTTTCAGTTCTTTTGTTTGTTCCCCTCCCAGTAAACTTACTGGGAGGTGGATTTTTTGTTTTTTGTGAGCATGGCTCAAAGGACGGACAACACGGCATCGGACACTGGAATGGACACGACAAAGGCAAGACAAAGTTTGAAAGAATCTGTAAATAATAGAAAGAACGAAGAAAGAAGAATGAAATTTATGAAAGAACTCACTGTGGTGTTGGAGTTGACGGAGGGAGCACAAATCACGCCACTAGCTTTTTTGAAATCGACTCAGGAGGTGTGCGGCTCCATAGTAGCGTGCAGACTCATCTCGAAGGACAAATATGAAGTAACCGTCAGTACCACCAAAGCGAAGGAGCGGCTCCTGGACGGGTACTGCATTGGAGGAGTCAGGGTTCACGCCCGTGACATCTCGGTGGATGAGCTGGTCGTGTCCTTCATGGGGCTGCCGGCTTATATCGAGGACGAGGAGATCCTGGCCAAGCTCTACGCCTGGGGGGTCTCTGCGGTCTCCGAGGTGAGGAGGAGAATGTGGCCGGGGACGAACGTGGCGGACGGCACCAGGTTTGTACGGGTAAGGTTCACGGACACGGTGCAGTCCTTACCGTATTCTGTCAGGTTTGACACCGCGGGGGGCCCCGAGTACTTCAGGGTAATACACGACAGGCAGGTGCGGGTGTGTAGGGGGTGTCTCCAGCCTGGCCATATTCTGAGGGAGTGCCCTGACTTTCTGTGCCGCAACTGCGGGAGCCAGGGGCATTACGCGCGCGAGTGCGTCGCGCAGCGGGCCCCGAAGTGCAGAGAGTGCCGCATGTTCCGCCACTTATGTCCGTGTGGTGCGGGTGACAGAGAGGAGGACAGAGGGGAGGACAGAGGGGAGGACAGGGAGGACGCCATTGGAGGAGAGAGCAGTGACGTGGCCCAGAACGTGCCCGCAACTGCTCTCTCCGAAGTAGAGGAGTTTTTGGAGGAGGAGGCTGTGGAGGAGTCAGGGGAGCCAGAGGTGTCTGGCTCCTCTTGCTCCTCTGACTCCTCAGACGAGGAGGCGCCCGTCGCACTGGAGATGGTGCTCGGCTCAGCGCTGGCGTCTGGGAAGGTGGGAGCAGGACAAACTGCTCCTCCTGACCAGAGGGAGGGGACTCGTGAGGGTCCAACTCCTAAGCCCGTGGAGGAAGAGGCTGAACCCGGGAGGAGGATGGGTGCGGGACAGGCCCCGCATCTTACCTCCAAAGGGGGGGACATCACCACAGGGCTGGGTGATGATCCCAAGCTCCAGTCGGACGGTGGTAAGAGGGGACAGGTGGAGAAGAAGGATAAGAAAGGGGCAAGACGCAGGAAGCAGGTGGCAGGAGACGGAGAGGGCGCTGCTGCTGAGAGCGGCTCTGCCTCCTCCGTTCCAACCACTTCAAAAGCGCCAGCAGAAAGCTCCATCAACCCACCATCCTCCACACGCAGCTCTGCCCCACGAGGTGAGCTCGAGACTGTTTTTAATGATGACTTCATGGATTTCTCCACCCGTGAAGTCAGAAAAAGAGTGTCGCAGTCGGATGCGACGGGCGCCAAAAAGAAGTCTAAATAAAAGATGGGTTACATCCTCCAAGGTCTCCTCTTAATGGCGTTCTCCTTGTCCTCTTGGAACGCAGGCGGCCTGCGGAGCCCAGTGCGGATGCAGAGCGCGTTACACTTTTCCAAGTGGGACGTGCTCTGCATCCAAGAAACGCACTGGGATGTCAGCCACGCGCAACAAGTGCGGAGCATGGGAGTGGGCTCTGTATTTTGGGCCCTGGGCACGGCGTGCTCGCGCGGTGTGGCCACGGTGGTGAGGCCTGGTGTCTTAGGCCAACCCACCCTGGTACACGCCGACCCAGAGGGCTCCTTCCTGGTCCTGGACTTCACGGACACAGTGAAGTTCAGACTAATTAACATCTACGCCCCGAACGATGATGGTCTGAGGAGGCAATTCTTCAAAAAAATATTTCGCTTTGCGAACGACACTACAATCATAATCGGTGACTTTAATACAACACTTTGCAAGACAGACATCGGCATTAACAACTCTTTTAAAAACAGCACTGCCAGGACAGCCCTGTTGGAAGAAGCCGCCAGCAGGAACCTGACGGAGGTGTGGCGGTTCGTCCACCCCTTCCTGAAGGATTTCTCCAGGCGGCAGGTCGTCCAGGGCGTCCTGAAGCAGTCCCGCATTGACCTCTGTTTTGCCTCCTCAGACCTGGCACAGAGAGTCAGTGGTGCTTCCTACAAGTGGTCAGGCTTGAGTGATCACTCCACTTTAGATATTTATTTTGGGTTAGTTTCATCACCGAGGAATGGAGGACTGTGGGTCCTAAACAGCTCCATCCTCGGTGATGAAACTTTTTGTAGGAAAATGGACTTTTTGTTTGATGTATTTGACATGGAGCTGGAGCTGATCGACAGCGTGGTCGATTGGTGGCCGACGGCAAAAACACGCATTAAAAAGCTCTGTGTCAATTACAGCAAACACAAGGCGTGGCTGTCGACCAGGAGGGAGACCGCTCTCCGCCAGCGCCTGCAGGTCCTGGACCAGGGCGCAGCTTCCACCACTGGCCCTGTGGATCCAGAGTACCTGGTGGTGCGCGCGGAGCTGGAGCAGCTGGAGGTAAGTAGGTGTCAGGGTGCAATTTTGAGGGCAAAAGCCAGACACACAGTCGAAGGAGAACGCTCGACAGCGTTCTTCTTCGGCTGTGAGAAGGTTACACAGGGAAAGATGCACATAGATAAGTTGATAGATAAGACAGGTAAGATTGTTTCCGAGGTAAGTGAGGTTTTAGAGACAGCGCAGGATTTCTATAGTAGGCTTTTTAGTTCAGACGGAGTGGCAGAGCAGGCTTTAGACCAGGCTGTAGGTGCTCTGGAGCGCACACTGAGCAGGGAGGATAGGGAGCTGTGCGACGCGCCTCTGTCTCTCATGGAGATAGAGGCTGCAGTCAAGAGTTTAAATACAGGGAAAAGCCCCGGAGAGGACGGACTAACCTGTGAGTTTTTCAAGCGTTTCGCTTCCAGGTTAGCTCCGATCCTACTCCTATTATATCAGGATTTTGAGAGTGAGAGTAGAGTTGGCGATGGTTTTGCGATGAGTGTCGTCACTCTGCTTTTTAAGAAGGGCGACAGGAGCAGCCTCGCCAACTACAGGCCCATTAGCCTTTTGAACGTAGACTATAAAATTTTAGCAAAGGTATTAGCAGGTAGGTTAAAGCGTGTGATTGGATCCGTCATACACCCCTCGCAGGCCTACAGCGTCCCCGGGAGGGACATCTCAGACACAGTTTTGTCTCTGAGATATCTCCTTCGGCAGATGCACGCGACCGGTGGTATTCACGTTAGTGTAGACTTTAACAAGGCGTTCGACAGAGTTGAGCATTCGTTCCTCTGGACTGTATTAGGTAAGTTAGGCTTCGGTGAACGGTTTGTTAATTGGCTACAGCTCATCTATTCCTTTGCGGTCAGTAAGGTCAAAGTCAACGGGTTTCTAACTGACTCTTTCCCCTTAAAAAGATCAGTCAGGCAGGGCTGTCCCCTCTCGTCGCTCCTCTACAGCATCGCCGCTGAGCCTTTGGCGGCCATGTTGAGGGCGGACGCGGCGGTGAGGGGACTGACCACGCCTGCGGGTAGGGAAGTCAAAATTTTTCAGTACGCAGATGACACGAATCTGATCCTCCGAGACGTGGAGAGCCTGAACGCCTCTCTCCACGTGCTCAATGTTTACGGCCTCGCTTCAGGGGCCAAAATCAATTTCGATAAAACCACGGTTAAATTTTGCGGCAGCGTCACGCCTGTTCCTCTCCCTGTCCAGCTCCGGGAGGCGGGGGACTCCTACAAGGTCCTCGGCGTCCCCCTGGGCAGAGACGAGGAGGCGTGTCGTACTGCACTTTGGTCGCCTTTGTGCGAGAAAATTACAGCGCGCTTGAATTTTTGGAGACGTCGTAATCTGACATTAAAAGGTAAAGTCTTAGTTGTAAATTCTTTGTGCATGTCCATGTTGAACCATGCACTCTCCGTGTACGGCCTGCCGGGGGTCTATGCTAACAAATTAAGGTTAGTGATAAACCACTTTTTGTGGAATCGTGAGAGGGGCTTTATTGCACATAAGGTTATGATAGGTGAGTACGATCAGGGAGGTTTAAAGTTAGCAGATTTAGAGTTAAGGAAGAAGGCCTTCAGGCTGAAAACAATTCGGAAATTTCTAGACGTTGAGGTAGATGCTCCATGGAAGGATTATATAGGTGAGTTTGTTAATAGTCTAGGTAAGTTTGGTGTTTATAATTTGTGTTTGTTGCCCCCTGTTTCGGTCCTGGAGGGCCTCCCCCCCTTCGAGAGGGAACTCTTGGAGGCGTGGAGGACTTTCAGGCCCCTGACTGTGGCGGTTCCAGACAGCGGTGAGGGTCTCGCGCACATGCCCCTCCGTCATAACCCTGACTTGCTCTCCGCTCCCCCCGGGAAGCGCGAGTGCATGATCAGTGGGGCGATGGAGGAGGCTGGGCTGGAATATGTAGGTAAGGTATTTGACGTGAAAGGTAATTTTAGTGTAGATTATATAGGGAAGTGTTTTAGGTTAGCAGGTAAAGTGTTTAGGAGAAAGTATATTAGTGGTATGGTAAGTATTTTTAACAGGAATCTGGTCAGGCATTGGGGAAGCACTTTGGGCCAAATGGGGAGCACGACAGGTAAGTTGAATTTTAATGTATTTGTTAGCACGGGGAGGTTTAGGATTTTCACAGACCTACCCACCCGCATCCTGTATCAGTTGTTGTTGCCGAGAGTGCTGGGGCGTCCCGCCTCGGAACACAAATGGTCATTAACATTCCCCGCACGCACCATCGCAACCATCTGGGCCAACATCTTTAATTGGTACACCCCACATAACGTAGGTCATTTTGACTTCAGATTTAGACACAGGATCGTCTTTACATCCGCAGCACTGCACGCATTTCTTCCCGACAGCTACGCTGCGGACTGCCCCGTGTGCCACGGACCCCCCGAGACCCTGGAGCACATGCTGTACACCTGCCCGGCCGTCCGCCCGTTCTGGTCCCGACTGCAGGACCTCCTCGCTCGGAGGCTGTCCTGAAGGCTCCCACCGCCGGCGGCCCTAGGAGGGGACGACCAGGAGCCCTGGCTCCTCCTCTTTGGTCCCGGACAGAGTCGCTCTGGAGCCAACACCCATCTCGCCCGACTAACCCTCTCCATAGCCCGGTACACATTATATCTCAACAGGAACATCCATCTCCGTGACAATAAAACAGCAGCACCCTGGCCCATCTTCAAAGGACTCTTGGCCGCACACCTCCGACACCTCCACATGGCAGCAGAGCACCGGTTCATCACCCACCTCGTCCCCCACAACACCCTGATCCACCTCACACCCTCTGGAAACCTGGACATCCTCTTCTGACCCCGGCATCACCCCCCATCACTGAAGAATGTTTCGAGAATGATTGTGTGTTTGATTTTCTGTAATTTTTTGTCTCGTCTCCCCTTGCCCTTGTGTGTCATGTATGTCTGTACATTCATGTAAATATATGTAAATACTTGTTTTAAGATGTTTTTGATAATAAAAGATAAAAAAAAAAAAAGACCAGCCCGATCTCGTCTGATCTCGGAAGCCAAGCAGGGTTGGGCCTGGTTAGTACTTGGATGGGAGACCGCCTGGGAATACCAGGTGCTGTGAGCATTTTCACACTTTTTCACCTGTCAAAAAAAAAAAAAAAAAAAAAAAAAAGAAGTTTTTCATTGAGATATCCCAATTTTGACCGAGCAAGTGGCGTGAAGGTACTCTTCACGAAAAGACAGTGTTTGATGCAAAAAAAAGCCATTTATACGAGTTTTGACCTGGAACATTTCGCTCACGGCCATACCACCCTGGACCCGCCCGATCTCGTCTGATCTCGGAAGCCAAGCAGGGTTGGGCCTGTTTAGTACTTGGATGGGAGACCGCCTGGGAATACCTGGTGCTGTGAGCATTTTCATACTTTTTCACCTGTCAAAAAAAAAAAAAAAAAAAAAAAGAAGTTTTTCATTGAGATATCCCAATTTTGACCGAGCAAGTGGCGTGAAGGTACTCTTCACGAAAAGACAGTGTTTGATGCAAAAAAAGCAATTTATACGAGTTTTGACCTGGAACATTTCGCTCACGGCCATACCACCCTGGACCAGCCCGATCTCGTCTGATCTCGGAAGCCAAGCAGGGTTGGGCCTGGTTAGTACTTGGATGGGAGACCGCCTGGGAATACCAGGTGCTGTGAGCATTTTCACACTTTTTCACCTGTCAAAAAAAAAAAAAAAAAAAAAAAAAAGAAGTTTTTCATTGAGATATCCCAATTTTGACCGAGCAAGTGGCGTGAAGGTACTCTTCACGAAAAGACAGTGTTTGATGCAAAAAAAAGCCATTTATACGAGTTTTGACCTGGAACATTTCGCTCACGGCCATACCACCCTGGACCCGCCCGATCTCGTCTGATCTCGGAAGCCAAGCAGGGTTGGGCCTGTTTAGTACTTGGATGGGAGACCGCCTGGGAATACCTGGTGCTGTGAGCATTTTCATACTTTTTCACCTGTCAAAAAAAAAAAAAAAAAAAAAAAGAAGTTTTTCATTGAGATATCCCAATTTTGACCGAGCAAGTGGCGTGAAGGTACTCTTCACGAAAAGACAGTGTTTGATGCAAAAAAAGCAATTTATACGAGTTTTGACCTGGAACATTTCGCTCACGGCCATACCACCCTGGACCAGCCCGATCTCGTCTGATCTCGGAAGCCAAGCAGGGTTGGGCCTGGTTAGTACTTGGATGGGAGACCGCCTGGGAATACCAGGTGCTGTGAGCATTTTCACACTTTTTCACCTGTCAAAAAAAAAAAAAAAAAAAAAAAAAAGAAGTTTTTCATTGAGATATCCCAATTTTGACCGAGCAAGTGGCGTGAAGGTACTCTTCACGAAAAGACAGTGTTTGATGCAAAAAAAAGCCATTTATACGAGTTTTGACCTGGAACATTTCGCTCACGGCCATACCACCCTGGACCCGCCCGATCTCGTCTGATCTCGGAAGCCAAGCAGGGTTGGGCCTGTTTAGTACTTGGATGGGAGACCGCCTGGGAATACCTGGTGCTGTGAGCATTTTCATACTTTTTCACCTGTCAAAAAAAAAAAAAAAAAAAAAAAGAAGTTTTTCATTGAGATATCCCAATTTTGACCGAGCAAGTGGCGTGAAGGTACTCTTCACGAAAAGACAGTGTTTGATGCAAAAAAAGCAATTTATACGAGTTTTGACCTGGAACATTTCGCTCACGGCCATACCACCCTGGACCAGCCCGATCTCGTCTGATCTCGGAAGCCAAGCAGGGTTGGGCCTGGTTAGTACTTGGATGGGAGACCGCCTGGGAATACCAGGTGCTGTGAGCATTTTCACACTTTTTCACCTGTCAAAAAAAAAAAAAAAAAAAAAAAAAAGAAGTTTTTCATTGAGATATCCCAATTTTGACCGAGCAAGTGGCGTGAAGGTACTCTTCACGAAAAGACAGTGTTTGATGCAAAAAAAAGCCATTTATACGAGTTTTGACCTGGAACATTTCGCTCACGGCCATACCACCCTGGACCCGCCCGATCTCGTCTGATCTCGGAAGCCAAGCAGGGTTGGGCCTGTTTAGTACTTGGATGGGAGACCGCCTGGGAATACCTGGTGCTGTGAGCATTTTCATACTTTTTCACCTGTCAAAAAAAAAAAAAAAAAAAAAAAGAAGTTTTTCATTGAGATATCCCAATTTTGACCGAGCAAGTGGCGTGAAGGTACTCTTCACGAAAAGACAGTGTTTGATGCAAAAAAAGCAATTTATACGAGTTTTGACCTGGAACATTTCGCTCACGGCCATACCACCCTGGACCAGCCCGATCTCGTCTGATCTCGGAAGCCAAGCAGGGTTGGGCCTGGTTAGTACTTGGATGGGAGACCGCCTGGGAATACCAGGTGCTGTGAGCATTTTCACACTTTTTCACCTGTCAAAAAAAAAAAAAAAAAAAAAAAAAGAAGTTTTTCATTGAGATATCCCAATTTTGACCGAGCAAGTGGCGTGAAGGTACTCTTCACGAAAAGACAGTGTTTGATGCAAAAAAAAGCCATTTATACGAGTTTTGACCTGGAACATTTCGCTCACGGCCATACCACCCTGGACCCGCCCGATCTCGTCTGATCTCGGAAGCCAAGCAGGGTTGGGCCTGTTTAGTACTTGGATGGGAGACCGCCTGGGAATACCTGGTGCTGTGAGCATTTTCATACTTTTTCACCTGTCAAAAAAAAAAAAAAAAAAAAAAAGAAGTTTTTCATTGAGATATCCCAATTTTGACCGAGCAAGTGGCGTGAAGGTACTCTTCACGAAAAGACAGTGTTTGATATAAAAAAGGCCGTTTTGACCTGGAACATTTCGCTCACGGCCATACCACCCTGGACCAGCCCGATCTCGTCTGATCTCGGAAGCCAAGCAGGGTTGGGCCTGGTTAGTACTTGGATGGGAGACCGCCTGGGAATACCAGGTGCTGTGAGCATTTTCACACTTTTTCACCTGTCAAAAAAAAAAAAAAAAGAAGTTTTTCATTGAGATATCCCAATTTTGACCGAGCAAGTGGCGTGAAGGTACTCTTCACGAAAAGAC
>NW_027315986.1:60000-84149 GCF_026437365.1 Eucyclogobius newberryi
GAGGCGTCCGTCGCACTGGAGATGGTGCTCGGCTCAGCGCTGGCGTCTGGGAAGGTGGGAGCAGGACAAACTGCTCCTCCTGACCAGAGGGAGGGGACTCGTGAGGGTCCAACTCCTAAGCCCGTGGAGGAAGAGGCTGAACCCGGGAGGAGGATGGGTGCGGGACAGGCCCCGCATCTTACCTCCAAAGGGGGGGACATCACCACAGGGCTGGGTGATGATCCCAAGCTCCAGTCGGACGGTGATAAGAGGGGACAGGTGGAGAAGAAGGATAAGAAAGGGGCAAGACGCAGGAAGCAGGTGGCAGGAGACGGAGAGGGCGCTGCTGCTGAGAGCGGCTCTGCCTCCTCCGTTCCAACCACTTCAAAAGCGCCAGCAGAAAGCTCCATCAACCCACCATCCTCCACACGCAGCTCTGCCCCACGAGGTGAGCTCGAGACTGTTTTTAATGATGACTTCATGGATTTCTCCACCCGTGAAGTCAGAAAAAGAGTGTGGCAGTCGGATGCGACGGGCGCCAAAAAGAAGTCTAAATAAAAGATGGGTTACATCCTCCAAGGTCTCCTCTTAATGGCGTTCTCCTTGTCCTCTTGGAACGCAGGCGGCCTGCGGAGCCCAGTGCGGATGCAGAGCGCGTTACACTTTTCCAAGTGGGACGTGCTCTGCATCCAAGAAACGCACTGGGATGTCAGCCACGCGCAACAAGTGCGGAGCATGGGAGTAGGCTCTGTATTTTTGGCCCTGGGCACGGCGTGCTCGCGCGGTGTGGCCACGGTGGTGAGGCCTGGTGTCTTAGGCCAACCCACCCTGGTACACGCCGACCCAGAGGGCTCCTTCCTGGTCCTGGACTTCACGGACACAGTGAAGTTCAGACTAATTAACATCTACGCCCCGAACGATGATGGTCTGAGGAGGCAATTCTTCAAAAAAATATTTCGCTTTGCGAACGACAATACAATCATAATCGGTGACTTTAATACAACACTTTGCAAGACAGACATCGGCATTAACAACTCTTTTAAAAACAGCACTGCCAGGACAGCCCTGTTGGAAGAAGCCGCCAGCAGGAACCTGACGGAGGTGTGGCGGTTCCTCCACCCCTTCCTGAAGGATTTCTCCAGGCGGCAGGTCGTCCAGGGCGTCCTGAAGCAGTCCCGCATTGACCTCTGTTTTGCCTCCTCAGACCTGGCACAGAGAGTCAGTGGTGCTTCCTACAAGTGGTCAGGCTTGAGTGATCACTCCACTTTAGATATTTATTTTGGGTTAGTTTCATCACCGAGGAATGGAGGACTGTGGGTCCTAAACAGCTCCATCCTCGGTGATGAAACTTTTTGTAGGAAAATGGACTTTTTGTTTGATGTATTTGACATGGAGCTGGAGCTGATCGACAGCGTGGTCGATTGGTGGCCGACGGCAAAAACACGCATTAAAAAGCTCTGTGTCAATTACAGCAAACACAAGGCGTGGCTGTCGACCAGGAGGGAGACCGCTCTCCGCCAGCGCCTGCAGGTCCTGGACCAGGGCGCAGCTTCCACCACTGGCCCTGTGGATCCAGAGTACCTGGTGGTGCGCGCTGAGCTGGAGCAGCTGGAGGTAAGTAGGTGTCAGGGTGCAATTTTGAGGGCAAAAGCCAGACACACAGTCGAAGGAGAACGCTCGACAGCGTTCTTCTTCGGCTGTGAGAAGGTTACACAGGGAAAGATGCACATAGATAAGTTGATAGATAAGACAGGTAAGATTGTTTCCGAGGTAAGTGAGGTTTTAGAGACAGCGCAGGATTTCTATAGTAGGCTTTTTAGTTCAGACGGAGTGGCAGAGCAGGCTTTAGACCAGGCTGTAGGTGCTCTGGAGCGCACACTGAGCAGGGAGGATAGGGAGCTGTGCGACGCGCCTCTGTCTCTCATGGAGATAGAGGCTGCAGTCAAGAGTTTAAATACAGGGAAAAGCCCCGGAGAGGACGGACTAACCTGTGAGTTTTTCAAGCGTTTCGCTTCCAGGTTAGCTCCGATCCTACTCCTATTATATCAGGATTTTGAGAGTGAGAGTAGAGTTGGCGATGGTTTTGCGATGAGTGTCGTCACTCTGCTTTTTAAGAAGGGCGACAGGAGCAGCCTCGCCAACTACGGGCCCATTAGCCTTTTGAACGTAGACTATAAAATTTTAGCAAAGGTATTAGCAGGTAGGTTAAAGCGTGTGATTGGATCCGTCATACACCCCTCGCAGGCCTACAGCGTCCCCGGGAGGGACATCTCAGACACAGTTTTGTCTCTGAGATATCTCCTTCGGCAGATGCACGCGACCGGTGGTATTCACGTTAGTGTAGACTTTAACAAGGCGTTCGACAGAGTTGAGCATTCGTTCCTCTGGACTGTATTAGGTAAGTTAGGTTTCGGCGAACGGTTTGTTAATTGGCTACAGCTCATCTATTCCTTTGCGGTCAGTAAGGTCAAAGTCAACGGGTTTCTAACTGACTCTTTCCCCTTAAAAAGATCAGTCAGGCAGGGCTGTCCCCTCTCGTCGCTCCTCTACAGCATCGCCGCTGAGCCTTTGGCGGCCATGTTGAGGGCGGACGCGGCGGTGAGGGGACTGACCACGCCTGCGGGTAGGGAAGTCAAAATTTTTCAGTACGCAGATGACACGAATCTGATCCTCCGAGACGTGGAGAGCCTGAACGCCTCTCTCCACGTGCTCAATGTTTACGGCCTCGCTTCAGGGGCCAAAATCAATTTCGATAAAACCACGGTTAAATTTTGCGGCAGCGTCACGCCTGTTCCTCTCCCTGTCCAGCTCCGGGAGGCGGGGGACTCCTACAAGGTCCTCGGCGTCCCCCTGGGCAGAGACGAGGAGGCGTGTCGTACTGCACTTTGGTCGCCTTTGTGCGAGAAAATTACAGCGCGCTTGAATTTTTGGAGACGTCGTAATCTGACATTAAAAGGTAAAGTCTTAGTTGTAAATTCTTTGTGCATGTCCATGTTGAACCATGCACTCTCCGTGTACGGCCTGCCGGGGGTCTATGCTAACAAATTAAGGTTAGTGATAAACCACTTTTTGTGGAATCGTGAGAGGGGCTTTATTGCACATAAGGTTATGATAGGTGAGTACGATCAGGGAGGTTTAAAGTTAGCAGATTTAGAGTTAAGGAAGAAGGCCTTCAGGCTGAAAACAATTCGGAAATTTCTAGACGTTGAGGTAGATGCTCCATGGAAGGATTATATAGGTGAGTTTGTTAATAGTCTAGGTAAGTTTGGTGTTTATAATTTGTGTTTGTTGCCCCCTGTTTCGGTCCTGGAGGGCCTCCCCCCCTTCGAGAGGGAACTCTTGGAGGCGTGGAGGACTTTCAGGCCCCTGACTGTGGCGGTTCCAGACAGCGGTGAGGGTCTCGCGCACATGCCCCTCCGTCATAACCCTGACTTGCTCTCCGCTCCCCCCGGGAAGCGCGAGTGCATGATCAGTGGGGCGATGGAGGAGGCTGGGCTGGAATATGTAGGTAAGGTATTTGACGTGAAAGGTAATTTTAGTGTAGATTACATAGGGAAGTGTTTTAGGTTAGCAGGTAAAGTGTTTAGGAGAAAGTATATTAGTGGTATGGTAAGTATTTTTAACAGGAATCTGGTCAGGCATTGGGGAAGCACTTTGGGCCAAATGGGGAGCACGACAGGTAAGTTGAATTTTAATGTATTTGTTAGCACGGGGAGGTTTAGGATTTTCACAGACCTACCCACCCGCATCCTGTATCAGTTGTTGTTGCCGGGAGTGCTCGGGCGTCCCGCCTCGGAACACAAATGGTCATTAACATTCCCCGCACGCACCATCGCAACCATCTGGGCCAACATCTTTAATTGGTACACCCCACATAACGTAGGTCATTTTGACTTCAGATTTAGACACAGGATCGTCTTTACATCCGCAGCACTGCACGCATTTCTTCCCGACAGCTACGCTGCGGACTGCCCCGTGTGCCACGGACCCCCCGAGACCCTGGAGCACATGCTGTACACCTGCCCGGCCGTCCGCCCGTTCTGGTCCCGACTGCAGGACCTCCTCGCTCGGAGGCTGTCCTGGAGGCTCCCACCGCCGGCGGCCCTAGGAGGGGACGACCAGGAGCCCTGGCTCCTCCTCTTTGGTCCCGGACAGAGTCGCTCTGGAGCCAACACCCATCTCGCCCGACTAACCCTCTCCATAGCCCGGTACACATTATATCTCAACAGGAACATCCATCTCCGTGACAATAAAACAGCAGCACCCTGGCCCATCTTCAAAGGACTCTTGGCCGCACACCTCCGACACCTCCACATGGCAGCAGAGCACCGGTTCATCACCCACCTCGTCCCCCACAACACCCTGATCCACCTCACACCCTCTGGAAACCTGGACATCCTCTTCTGACCCCGGCATCACCCCCCATCACTGAAGAATGTTTCGAGAATGATTGTGTGTTTGATTTTCTGTAATTTTTTGTCTCGTCTCCCCTTGCCCTTGTGTATCCCATTCCCTTGCCCTTGTGTGTCATGTATGTCTGTACATTCATGTAAATATATGTAAATACTTGTTTTAAGATGTTTTTGATAATAAAGGATAAAAAAAAAAAAAAAAAAGACCAGCCCGATCTCGTCTGATCTCGGAAGCCAAGCAGGGTTGGGCCTGGTTAGTACTTGGATGGGAGACCGCCTGGGAATACCAGGTGCTGTGAGCATTTTCACACTTTTTCACCTGTCAAAAAAAAAAAAAAAAAGAAGTTTTTCATTGAGATATCCCAATTTTGACCGAGCAAGTGGCGTGAAGGTACTCTTCACGAAAAGACAGTGTTTGATATAAAAAAGGCCGTTTTGACCTGGAACATTTCGCTCACGGCCATACCACCCTGGACCAGCCCGATCTCGTCTGATCTCGGAAGCCAAGCAGGGTTGGGCCTGGTTAGTACTTGGATGGGAGACCGCCTGGGAATACCAGGTGCTGTGAGCATTTTCACACTTTTTCACCTGTCAAAAAAAAAAAAAAAAGAAGTTTTTCATTGAGATATCCCAATTTTGACCGAGCAAGTGGCGTGAAGGTACTCTTCACGAAAAGACAGTGTTTGATATAAAAAAGGCCGTTTTGACCTGGAACATTTCGCTCACGGCCATACCACCCTGGACCAGCCCGATCTCGTCTGATCTCGGAAGCCAAGCAGGGTTGGGCCTGGTTAGTACTTGGATGGGAGACCGCCTGGGAATACCAGGTGCTGTGAGCATTTTCACACTTTTTCACCTGTCAAAAAAAAAAAAAAAAAGAAGTTTTTCATTGAGATATCCCAATTTTGACCGAGCAAGTGGCGTGAAGGTACTCTTCACGAAAAGACAGTGTTTGATATAAAAAAGGCCGTTTTGACCTGGAACATTTCGCTCACGGCCATACCACCCTGGACCAGCCCGATCTCGTCTGATCTCGGAAGCCAAGCAGGGTTGGGCCTGGTTAGTACTTGGATGGGAGACCGCCTGGGAATACCAGGTGCTGTGAGCATTTTCACACTTTTTCACCTGTCAAAAAAAAAAAAAAAAGAAGTTTTTCATTGAGATATCCCAATTTTGACCGAGCAAGTGGCGTGAAGGTACTCTTCACGAAAAGACAGTGTTTGATATAAAAAAGGCCGTTTTGACCTGGAACATTTCGCTCACGGCCATACCACCCTGGACCAGCCCGATCTCGTCTGATCTCGGAAGCCAAGCAGGGTTGGGCCTGGTTAGTACTTGGATGGGAGACCGCCTGGGAATACCAGGTGCTGTGAGCATTTTCAAACTTTTTCACCTGTCAAAAAAAAAAAAAAAAGAAGTTTTTCATTGAGATATCCCAATTTTGACCGAGCAAGTGGCGTGAAGGTACTCTTCACGAAAAGACAGTGTTTGATATAAAAAAGGCCGTTTTGACCTGGAACATTTCGCTCACGGCCATACCACCCTGGACCAGCCCGATCTCGTCTGATCTCGGAAGCCAAGCAGGGTTGGGCCTGGTTAGTACTTGGATGGGAGACCGCCTGGGAATACCAGGTGCTGTGAGCATTTTCACACTTTTTCACCTGTCAAAAAAAAAAAAAAAAGAAGTTTTTCATTGAGATATCCCAATTTTGACCGAGCAAGTGGCGTGAAGGTACTCTTCACGAAAAGACAGTGTTTGATATAAAAAAGGCCGTTTTGACCTGGAACATTTCGCTCACGGCCATACCACCCTGGACCAGCCCGATCTCGTCTGATCTCGGAAGCCAAGCAGGGTTGGGCCTGGTTAGTACTTGGATGGGAGACCGCCTGGGAATACCAGGTGCTGTGAGCATTTTCACACTTTTTCACCTGTCAAAAAAAAAAAAAAAAGAAGTTTTTCATTGAGATATCCCAATTTTGACCGAGCAAGTGGCGTGAAGGTACTCTTCACGAAAAGACAGTGTTTGATATAAAAAAGGCCGTTTTGACCTGGAACATTTCGCTCACGGCCATACCACCCTGGACCAGCCCGATCTCGTCTGATCTCGGAAGCCAAGCAGGGTTGGGCCTGGTTAGTACTTGGATGGGAGACCGCCTGGGAATACCAGGTGCTGTGAGCATTTTCACACTTTTTCACCTGTCAAAAAAAAAAAAAAAAGAAGTTTTTCATTGAGATATCCCAATTTTGACCGAGCAAGTGGCGTGAAGGTACTCTTCACGAAAAGACAGTGTTTGATATAAAAAAGGCCGTTTTGACCTGGAACATTTCGCTCACGGCCATACCACCCTGGACCAGCCCGATCTCGTCTGATCTCGGAAGCCAAGCAGGGTTGGGCCTGGTTAGTACTTGGATGGGAGACCGCCTGGGAATACCAGGTGCTGTGAGCATTTTCACACTTTTTCACCTGTCAAAAAAAAAAAAAAAAAAAGAAGTTTTTCATTGAGATATCCCAATTTTGACCGAGCAAGTGGCGTGAAGGTACTCTTCACGAAAAGACAGTGTTTGATGCAAAAAAAGCAATTTATACGAGTTTTGACCTGGAACATTTCGCTCACGGCCATACCACCCTGGACCAGCCCGATCTCGTCTGATCTCGGAAGCCAAGCAGGGTTGGGCCTGGTTAGTACTTGGATGGGAGACCGCCTGGGAATACCAGGTGCTGTGAGCATTTTCACACTTTTTCACCTGTCAAAAAAAAAAAAAAAAGAAGTTTTTCATTGAGATATCCCAATTTTGACCGAGCAAGTGGCGTGAAGGTACTCTTCACGAAAAGACAGTGTTTGATATAAAAAAGGCCGTTTTGACCTGGAACATTTCGCTCACGGCCATACCACCCTGGACCAGCCCGATCTCGTCTGATCTCGGAAGCCAAGCAGGGTTGGGCCTGGTTAGTACTTGGATGGGAGACCGCCTGGGAATACCAGGTGCTGTGAGCATTTTCACACTTTTTCACCTGTCAAAAAAAAAAAAAAAAGAAGTTTTTCATTGAGATATCCCAATTTTGACCGAGCAAGTGGCGTGAAGGTACTCTTCACGAAAAGACAGTGTTTGATGCAAAAAAAAGCCATTTATACGAGTTTTGACCTGGAACATTTCGCTCACGGCCATACCACCCTGGACCAGCCCGATCTCGTCTGATCTCGGAAGCCAAGCAGGGTTGGGCCTGGTTAGTACTTGGATGGGAGACCGCCTGGGAATACCAGGTGCTGTGAGCATTTTCACACTTTTTCACCTGTCAAAAAAAAAAAAAAAAAAAAAAAAAGAAGTTTTTCATTGAGATATCCCAATTTTGACCGAGCAAGTGGCGTGAAGGTACTCTTCACGAAAAGACAGTGTTTGATATAAAAAAGGCCGTTTTGACCTGGAACATTTCGCTCACGGCCATACCACCCTGGACCAGCCCGATCTCGTCTGATCTCGGAAGCCAAGCAGGGTTGGGCCTGGTTAGTACTTGGATGGGAGACCGCCTGGGAATACCAGGTGCTGTGAGCATTTTCACACTTTTTCACCTGTCAAAAAAAAAAAAAAAAGAAGTTTTTCATTGAGATATCCCAATTTTGACCGAGCAAGTGGCGTGAAGGTACTCTTCACGAAAAGACAGTGTTTGATGCAAAAAAAAGCCATTTATACGAGTTTTGACCTGGAACATTTCGCTCACGGCCATACCACCCTGGACCAGCCCGATCTCGTCTGATCTCGGAAGCCAAGCAGGGTTGGGCCTGGTTAGTACTTGGATGGGAGACCGCCTGGGAATACCAGGTGCTGTGAGCATTTTCACACTTTTTCACCTGTCAAAAAAAAAAAAAAAGAAGTTTTTCATTGAGATATCCCAATTTTGACCGAGCAAGTGGCGTGAAGGTACTCTTCACGAAAAGACAGTGTTTGATATAAAAAAGGCCGTTTTGACCTGGAACATTTCGCTCACGGCCATACCACCCTGGACCAGCCCGATCTCGTCTGATCTCGGAAGCCAAGCAGGGTTGGGCCTGGTTAGTACTTGGATGGGAGACCGCCTGGGAATACCAGGTGCTGTGAGCATTTTCACACTTTTTCACCTGTCAAAAAAAAAAAAAAAAGAAGTTTTTCATTGAGATATCCCAATTTTGACCGAGCAAGTGGCGTGAAGGTACTCTTCACGAAAAGACAGTGTTTGATGCAAAAAAAGCCATTTATACGAGTTTTGACCTGGAACATTTCGCTCACGGCCATACCACCCTGGACCAGCCCGATCTCGTCTGATCTCGGAAGCCAAGCAGGGTTGGGCCTGGTTAGTACTTGGATGGGAGACCGCCTGGGAATACCAGGTGCTGTGAGCATTTTCACACTTTTTCACCTGTCAAAAAAAAAAAAAAAAAAAAAAAAAGAAGTTTTTCATTGAGATATCCCAATTTTGACCGAGCAAGTGGCGTGAAGGTACTCTTCACGAAAAGACAGTGTTTGATATAAAAAAGGCCGTTTTGACCTGGAACATTTCGCTCACGGCCATACCACCCTGGACCAGCCCGATCTCGTCTGATCTCGGAAGCCAAGCAGGGTTGGGCCTGGTTAGTACTTGGATGGGAGACCGCCTGGGAATACCAGGTGCTGTGAGCATTTTCACACTTTTTCACCTGTCAAAAAAAAAAAAAAAAGAAGTTTTTCATTGAGATATCCCAATTTTGACCGAGCAAGTGGCGTGAAGGTACTCTTCACGAAAAGACAGTGTTTGATGCAAAAAAAAGCCATTTATACGAGTTTTGACCTGGAACATTTCGCTCACGGCCATACCACCCTGGACCAGCCCGATCTCGTCTGATCTCGGAAGCCAAGCAGGGTTGGGCCTGGTTAGTACTTGGATGGGAGACCGCCTGGGAATACCAGGTGCTGTGAGCATTTTCACACTTTTTCACCTGTCAAAAAAAAAAAAAAAAGAAGTTTTTCATTGAGATATCCCAATTTTGACCGAGCAAGTGGCGTGAAGGTACTCTTCACGAAAAGACAGTGTTTGATATAAAAAAGGCCGTTTTGACCTGGAACATTTCGCTCACGGCCATACCACCCTGGACCAGCCCGATCTCGTCTGATCTCGGAAGCCAAGCAGGGTTGGGCCTGGTTAGTACTTGGATGGGAGACCGCCTGGGAATACCAGGTGCTGTGAGCATTTTCACACTTTTTCACCTGTCAAAAAAAAAAAAAAAAGAAGTTTTTCATTGAGATATCCCAATTTTGACCGAGCAAGTGGCGTGAAGGTACTCTTCACGAAAAGACAGTGTTTGATGCAAAAAAAGCCATTTATACGAGTTTTGACCTGGAACATTTCGCTCACGGCCATACCACCCTGGACCAGCCCGATCTCGTCTGATCTCGGAAGCCAAGCAGGGTTGGGCCTGGTTAGTACTTGGATGGGAGACCGCCTGGGAATACCAGGTGCTGTGAGCATTTTCACACTTTTTCACCTGTCAAAAAAAAAAAAAAAAAAAAAAAAAGAAGTTTTTCATTGAGATATCCCAATTTTGACCGAGCAAGTGGCGTGAAGGTACTCTTCACGAAAAGACAGTGTTTGATATAAAAAAGGCCGTTTTGACCTGGAACATTTCGCTCACGGCCATACCACCCTGGACCAGCCCGATCTCGTCTGATCTCGGAAGCCAAGCAGGGTTGGGCCTGGTTAGTACTTGGATGGGAGACCGCCTGGGAATACCAGGTGCTGTGAGCATTTTCACACTTTTTCACCTGTCAAAAAAAAAAAAAAAAGAAGTTTTTCATTGAGATATCCCAATTTTGACCGAGCAAGTGGCGTGAAGGTACTCTTCACGAAAAGACAGTGTTTGATATAAAAAAGGCCGTTTTGACCTGGAACATTTCGCTCACGGCCATACCACCCTGGACCAGCCCGATCTCGTCTGATCTCGGAAGCCAAGCAGGGTTGGGCCTGGTTAGTACTTGGATGGGAGACCGCCTGGGAATACCAGGTGCTGTGAGCATTTTCACACTTTTTCACCTGTCAAAAAAAAAAAAAAAAGAAGTTTTTCATTGAGATATCCCAATTTTGACCGAGCAAGTGGCGTGAAGGTACTCTTCACGAAAAGACAGTGTTTGATGCAAAAAAAGCAATTTATACGAGTTTTGACCTGGAACATTTCGCTCACGGCCATACCACCCTGGACCAGCCCGATCTCGTCTGATCTCGGAAGCCAAGCAGGGTTGGGCCTGGTTAGTACTTGGATGGGAGACCGCCTGGGAATACCAGGTGCTGTGAGCATTTTCACACTTTTTCACCTGTCAAAAAAAAAAAAAAAAGAAGTTTTTCATTGAGATATCCCAATTTTGACCGAGCAAGTGGCGTGAAGGTACTCTTCACGAAAAGACAGTGTTTGATATAAAAAAGGCCGTTTTGACCTGGAACATTTCGCTCACGGCCATACCACCCTGGACCAGCCCGATCTCGTCTGATCTCGGAAGCCAAGCAGGGTTGGGCCTGGTTAGTACTTGGATGGGAGACCGCCTGGGAATACCAGGTGCTGTGAGCATTTTCACACTTTTTCACCTGTCAAAAAAAAAAAAAAAAGAAGTTTTTCATTGAGATATCCCAATTTTGACCGAGCAAGTGGCGTGAAGGTACTCTTCACGAAAAGACAGTGTTTGATGCAAAAAAAGCCATTTATACGAGTTTTGACCTGGAACATTTCGCTCACGGCCATACCACCCTGGACCAGCCCGATCTCGTCTGATCTCGGAAGCCAAGCAGGGTTGGGCCTGGTTAGTACTTGGATGGGAGACCGCCTGGGAATACCAGGTGCTGTGAGCATTTTCACACTTTTTCACCTGTCAAAAAAAAAAAAAAAAAAAAAAAAAGAAGTTTTTCATTGAGATATCCCAATTTTGACCGAGCAAGTGGCGTGAAGGTACTCTTCACGAAAAGACAGTGTTTGATATAAAAAAGGCCGTTTTGACCTGGAACATTTCGCTCACGGCCATACCACCCTGGACCAGCCCGATCTCGTCTGATCTCGGAAGCCAAGCAGGGTTGGGCCTGGTTAGTACTTGGATGGGAGACCGCCTGGGAATACCAGGTGCTGTGAGCATTTTCACACTTTTTCACCTGTCAAAAAAAAAAAAAAAAGAAGTTTTTCATTGAGATATCCCAATTTTGACCGAGCAAGTGGCGTGAAGGTACTCTTCACGAAAAGACAGTGTTTGATGCAAAAAAAAGCCATTTATACGAGTTTTGACCTGGAACATTTCGCTCACGGCCATACCACCCTGGACCAACCCGATCTCGTCTGATCTCGGAAGCCAAGCAGGGTTGGGCCTGGTTAGTACTTGGATGGGAGACCGCCTGGGAATACCAGGTGCTGTGAGCATTTTCACACTTTTTCACCTGTCAAAAAAAAAAAAAAAAAAAAAAAAAGAAGTTTTTCATTGAGATATCCCAATTTTGACCGAGCAAGTGGCGTGAAGGTACTCTTCACGAAAAGACAGTGTTTGATATAAAAAAGGCCGTTTTGACCTGGAACATTTCGCTCACGGCCATACCACCCTGGACCAGCCCGATCTCGTCTGATCTCGGAAGCCAAGCAGGGTTGGGCCTGGTTAGTACTTGGATGGGAGACCGCCTGGGAATACCAGGTGCTGTGAGCATTTTCACACTTTTTCACCTGTCAAAAAAAAAAAAAAAAGAAGTTTTTCATTGAGATATCCCAATTTTGACCGAGCAAGTGGCGTGAAGGTACTCTTCACGAAAAGACAGTGTTTGATATAAAAAAGGCCGTTTTGACCTGGAACATTTCGCTCACGGCCATACCACCCTGGACCAGCCCGATCTCGTCTGATCTCGGAAGCCAAGCAGGGTTGGGCCTGGTTAGTACTTGGATGGGAGACCGCCTGGGAATACCAGGTGCTGTGAGCATTTTCACACTTTTTCACCTGTCAAAAAAAAAAAAAAAAGAAGTTTTTCATTGAGATATCCCAATTTTGACCGAGCAAGTGGCGTGAAGGTACTCTTCACGAAAAGACAGTGTTTGATGCAAAAAAAGCAATTTATACGAGTTTTGACCTGGAACATTTCGCTCACGGCCATACCACCCTGGACCAGCCCGATCTCGTCTGATCTCGGAAGCCAAGCAGGGTTGGGCCTGGTTAGTACTTGGATGGGAGACCGCCTGGGAATACCAGGTGCTGTGAGCATTTTCACACTTTTTCACCTGTCAAAAAAAAAAAAAAAAGAAGTTTTTCATTGAGATATCCCAATTTTGACCGAGCAAGTGGCGTGAAGGTACTCTTCACGAAAAGACAGTGTTTGATGCAAAAAAAAGCCATTTATACGAGTTTTGACCTGGAACATTTCGCTCACGGCCATACCACCCTGGACCAGCCCGATCTCGTCTGATCTCGGAAGCCAAGCAGGGTTGGGCCTGGTTAGTACTTGGATGGGAGACCGCCTGGGAATACCAGGTGCTGTGAGCATTTTCACACTTTTTCACCTGTCAAAAAAAAAAAAAAAAAAAAAAAAAAGAAGTTTTTCATTGAGATATCCCAATTTTGACCGAGCAAGTGGCGTGAAGGTACTCTTCACGAAAAGACAGTGTTTGATGCAAAAAAAGCAATTTATACGAGTTTTGACCTGGAACATTTCGCTCACGGCCATACCACCCTGGACCAGCCCGATCTCGTCTGATCTCGGAAGCCAAGCAGGGTTGGGCCTGGTTAGTACTTGGATGGGAGACCGCCTGGGAATACCAGGTGCTGTGAGCATTTTCACACTTTTTCACCTGTCAAAAAAAAAAAAAAAAAAAAAAAAAAGAAGTTTTTCATTGAGATATCCCAATTTTGACCGAGCAAGTGGCGTGAAGGTACTCTTCACGAAAAGACAGTGTTTGATGCAAAAAAAGCAATTTATACGAGTTTTGACCTGGAACATTTCGCTCACGGCCATACCACCCTGGACCAGCCCGATCTCGTCTGATCTCGGAAGCCAAGCAGGGTTGGGCCTGGTTAGTACTTGGATGGGAGACCGCCTGGGAATACCAGGTGCTGTGAGCATTTTCACACTTTTTCACCTGTCAAAAAAAAAAAAAAAAAAAAAAAAAAGAAGTTTTTCATTGAGATATCCCAATTTTGACCGAGCAAGTGGCGTGAAGGTACTCTTCACGAAAAGACAGTGTTTGATGCAAAAAAAGCAATTTATACGAGTTTTGACCTGGAACATTTCGCTCACGGCCATACCACCCTGGACCAGCCCGATCTCGTCTGATCTCGGAAGCCAAGCAGGGTTGGGCCTGGTTAGTACTTGGATGGGAGACCGCCTGGGAATACCAGGTGCTGTGAGCATTTTCACACTTTTTCACCTGTCAAAAAAAAAAAAAAAAGAAGTTTTTCATTGAGATATCCCAATTTTGACCGAGCAAGTGGCGTGAAGGTACTCTTCACGAAAAGACAGTGTTTGATATAAAAAAGGCCGTTTTGACCTGGAACATTTCGCTCACGGCCATACCACCCTGGACCAGCCCGATCTCGTCTGATCTCGGAAGCCAAGCAGGGTTGGGCCTGGTTAGTACTTGGATGGGAGACCGCCTGGGAATACCAGGTGCTGTGAGCATTTTCACACTTTTTCACCTGTCAAAAAAAAAAAAAAAAGAAGTTTTTCATTGAGATATCCCAATTTTGACCGAGCAAGTGGCGTGAAGGTACTCTTCACGAAAAGACAGTGTTTGATGCAAAAAAAGCCATTTATACGAGTTTTGACCTGGAACATTTCGCTCACGGCCATACCACCCTGGACCAGCCCGATCTCGTCTGATCTCGGAAGCCAAGCAGGGTTGGGCCTGGTTAGTACTTGGATGGGAGACCGCCTGGGAATACCAGGTGCTGTGAGCATTTTCACACTTTTTCACCTGTCAAAAAAAAAAAAAAAAAAAAAAAAAGAAGTTTTTCATTGAGATATCCCAATTTTGACCGAGCAAGTGGCGTGAAGGTACTCTTCACGAAAAGACAGTGTTTGATATAAAAAAGGCCGTTTTGACCTGGAACATTTCGCTCACGGCCATACCACCCTGGACCAGCCCGATCTCGTCTGATCTCGGAAGCCAAGCAGGGTTGGGCCTGGTTAGTACTTGGATGGGAGACCGCCTGGGAATACCAGGTGCTGTGAGCATTTTCACACTTTTTCACCTGTCAAAAAAAAAAAAAAAAGAAGTTTTTCATTGAGATATCCCAATTTTGACCGAGCAAGTGGCGTGAAGGTACTCTTCACGAAAAGACAGTGTTTGATGCAAAAAAAAGCCATTTATACGAGTTTTGACCTGGAACATTTCGCTCACGGCCATACCACCCTGGACCAACCCGATCTCGTCTGATCTCGGAAGCCAAGCAGGGTTGGGCCTGGTTAGTACTTGGATGGGAGACCGCCTGGGAATACCAGGTGCTGTGAGCATTTTCACACTTTTTCACCTGTCAAAAAAAAAAAAAAAAAAAAAAAAAGAAGTTTTTCATTGAGATATCCCAATTTTGACCGAGCAAGTGGCGTGAAGGTACTCTTCACGAAAAGACAGTGTTTGATATAAAAAAGGCCGTTTTGACCTGGAACATTTCGCTCACGGCCATACCACCCTGGACCAGCCCGATCTCGTCTGATCTCGGAAGCCAAGCAGGGTTGGGCCTGGTTAGTACTTGGATGGGAGACCGCCTGGGAATACCAGGTGCTGTGAGCATTTTCACACTTTTTCACCTGTCAAAAAAAAAAAAAAAAGAAGTTTTTCATTGAGATATCCCAATTTTGACCGAGCAAGTGGCGTGAAGGTACTCTTCACGAAAAGACAGTGTTTGATATAAAAAAGGCCGTTTTGACCTGGAACATTTCGCTCACGGCCATACCACCCTGGACCAGCCCGATCTCGTCTGATCTCGGAAGCCAAGCAGGGTTGGGCCTGGTTAGTACTTGGATGGGAGACCGCCTGGGAATACCAGGTGCTGTGAGCATTTTCACACTTTTTCACCTGTCAAAAAAAAAAAAAAAAGAAGTTTTTCATTGAGATATCCCAATTTTGACCGAGCAAGTGGCGTGAAGGTACTCTTCACGAAAAGACAGTGTTTGATGCAAAAAAAAGCCATTTATACGAGTTTTGACCTGGAACATTTCGCTCACGGCCATACCACCCTGGACCAGCCCGATCTCGTCTGATCTCGGAAGCCAAGCAGGGTTGGGCCTGGTTAGTACTTGGATGGGAGACCGCCTGGGAATACCAGGTGCTGTGAGCATTTTCACACTTTTTCACCTGTCAAAAAAAAAAAAAAAAAAAAAAAAAAAGAAGTTTTTCATTGAGATATCCCAATTTTGACCGAGCAAGTGGCGTGAAGGTACTCTTCACGAAAAGACAGTGTTTGATGCAAAAAAAGCAATTTATACGAGTTTTGACCTGGAACATTTCGCTCACGGCCATACCACCCTGGACCAGCCCGATCTCGTCTGATCTCGGAAGCCAAGCAGGGTTGGGCCTGGTTAGTACTTGGATGGGAGACCGCCTGGGAATACCAGGTGCTGTGAGCATTTTCACACTTTTTCACCTGTCAAAAAAAAAAAAAAAAGAAGTTTTTCATTGAGATATCCCAATTTTGACCGAGCAAGTGGCGTGAAGGTACTCTTCACGAAAAGACAGTGTTTGATGCAAAAAAAGCAATTTATACGAGTTTTGACCTGGAACATTTCGCTCACGGCCATACCACCCTGGACCCGCCCCTTTGCAATCAGTGCAGGTGCGTGCAATTTGTGGTGTGCTGCATGGTCTGGAGCTGGAGGTTTGGAAGTTTTTTTTGGAGTTTTTAATCGTTATTTTGGTCATTTTCATTTACTTTTTTCAGTTCTTTTGTTTGTTCCCCTCCCAGTAAACTTACTGGGAGGTGGATTTTTTGTTTTTTGTGAGCATGGCTCAAAGGACGGACAACACGGCATCGGACACTGGAATGGACACGACAAAGGCAAGACAAAGTTTGAAAGAATCTGTAAATAATAGAAAGAACGAAGAAAGAAGAATGAAATTTATGAAAGAACTCACTGTGGTGTTGGAGTTGACGGAGGGAGCACAAATCACGCCACTAGCTTTTTTGAAATCGACTCAGGAGGTGTGCGGCTCCATAGTAGCGTGCAGACTCATCTCGAAGGACAAATATGAAGTAACCGTCAGTACCACTAAAGCGAAGGAGCGGCTCCTGGACGGGTACTGCATTGGAGGAGTCAGGGTTCACGCCCGTGACATCTCGGTGGATGAGCTGGTCGTGTCCTTCATGGGGCTGCCGGCTTATATCGAGGACGAGGAGATCCTGGCCAAGCTCTACGCCTGGGGGGTCTCTGCGGTCTCCGAGGTGAGGAGGAGAATGTGGCCGGGGACGAACGTGGCGGACGGCACCAGGTTTGTACGGGTAAGGTTCACGGACACGGTGCAGTCCTTACCGTATTCTGTCAGGTTTGACACCGCGGGGGGCCCCGAGTACTTCAGGGTAATACACGACAGGCAGGTGCGGGTGTGTAGGGGGTGTCTCCAGCCTGGCCATATTCTGAGGGAGTGCCCTGACTTTCTGTGCCGCAACTGCGGGAGCCAGGGGCATTACGCGCGCGAGTGCGTCGCGCAGCGGGCCCCGAAGTGCAGAGAGTGCCGCATGTTCCGCCACTTATGTCCGTGTGGTGCGGGTGACAGAGAGGAGGACAGAGGGGAGGACAGAGGGGAGGACAGGGAGGACGCCATTGGAGGAGAGAGCAGTGACGTGGCCCAGAACGTGCCCGCAACTGCTCTCTCCGAAGTAGAGGAGTTTTTGGAGGAGGAGGCTGTGGAGGAGTCAGGGGAGCCAGAGGTGTCTGGCTCCTCTTGCTCCTCTGACTCCTCAGACGAGGAGGCGTCCGTCGCACTGGAGATGGTGCTCGGCTCAGCGCTGGCGTCTGGGAAGGTGGGAGCAGGACAAACTGCTCCTCCTGACCAGAGGGAGGGGACTCGTGAGGGTCCAACTCCTAAGCCCGTGGAGGAAGAGGCTGAACCCGGGAGGAGGATGGGTGCGGGACAGGCCCCGCATCTTACCTCCAAAGGGGGGGACATCACCACAGAGCTGGGTGATGATCCCAAGCTCCAGTCGGACGGTGGTAAGAGGGGACAGGTGGAGAAGAAGGATAAGAAAGGGGCAAGACGCAGGAAGCAGGTGGCAGGAGACGGAGAGGGCGCTGCTGCTGAGAGCGGCTCTGCCTCCTCCGTTCCAACCACTTCAAAAGCGCCAGCAGAAAGCTCCATCAACCCACCATCCTCCACACGCAGCTCTGCCCCACGAGGTGAGCTCGAGACTGTTTTTAATGATGACTTCATGGATTTCTCCACCCGTGAAGTCAGAAAAAGAGTGTGGCAGTCGGATGCGACGGGCGCCAAAAAGAAGTCTAAATAAAAGATGGGTTACATCCTCCAAGGTCTCCTCTTAATGGCGTTCTCCTTGTCCTCTTGGAACGCAGGCGGCCTGCGGAGCCCAGTGCGGATGCAGAGCGCGTTACACTTTTCCAAGTGGGACGTGCTCTGCATCCAAGAAACGCACTGGGATGTCAGCCACGCGCAACAAGTGCGGAGCATGGGAGTGGGCTCTGTATTTTGGGCCCTGGGCACGGCGTGCTCGCGCGGTGTGGCCACGGTGGTGAGGCCTGGTGTCTTAGGCCAACCCACCCTGGTACACGCCGACCCAGAGGGCTCCTTCCTGGTCCTGGACTTCACGGACACAGTGAAGTTCAGACTAATTAACATCTACGCCCCGAACGATGATGGTCTGAGGAGGCAATTCTTCAAAAAAATATTTCGCTTTGCGAACGACAATACAATCATAATCGGTGACTTTAATACAACACTTTGCAAGACAGACATCGGCATTAACAACTCTTTTAAAAACAGCACTGCCAGGACAGCCCTGTTGGAAGAAGCCGCCAGCAGGAACCTGACGGAGGTGTGGCGGTTCGTCCACCCCTTCCTGAAGGATTTCTCCAGGCGGCAGGTCGTCCAGGGCGTCCTGAAGCAGTCCCGCATTGACCTCTGTTTTGCCTCCTCAGACCTGGCACAGAGAGTCAGTGGTGCTTCCTACAAGTGGTCAGGCTTGAGTGATCACTCCACTTTAGATATTTATTTTGGGTTAGTTTCATCACCGAGGAATGGAGGACTGTGGGTCCTAAACAGCTCCATCCTCGGTGATGAAACTTTTTGTAGGAAAATGGACTTTTTGTTTGATGTATTTGACATGGAGCTGGAGCTGATCGACAGCGTGGTCGATTGGTGGCCGACGGCAAAAACACGCATTAAAAAGCTCTGTGTCAATTACAGCAAACACAAGGCGTGGCTGTCGACCAGGAGGGAGACCGCTCTCCGCCAGCGCCTGCAGGTCCTGGACCAGGGCGCAGCTTCCACCACTGGCCCTGTGGATCCAGAGTACCTGGTGGTGCGCGCTGAGCTGGAGCAGCTGGAGGTAAGTAGGTGTCAGGGTGCAATTTTGAGGGCAAAAGCCAGACACACAGTCGAGGGAGAACGCTCGACAGCGTTCTTCTTCGGCTGTGAGAAGGTTACACAGGGAAAGATGCACATAGATAAGTTGATAGATAAGACAGGTAAGATTGTTTCCGAGGTAAGTGAGGTTTTAGAGACAGCGCAGGATTTCTATAGTAGGCTTTTTAGTTCAGACGGAGTGGCAGAGCAGGCTTTAGACCAGGCTGTAGGTGCTCTGGAGCGCACACTGAGCAGGGAGGATAGGGAGCTGTGCGACGCGCCTCTGTCTCTCATGGAGATAGAGGCTGCAGTCAAGAGTTTAAATACAGGGAAAAGCCCCGGAGAGGACGGACTAACCTGTGAGTTTTTCAAGCGTTTCGCTTCCAGGTTAGCTCCGATCCTACTCCTATTATATCAGGATTTTGAGAGTGAGAGTAGAGTTGGCGATGGTTTTGCGATGAGTGTC
The DNA here is from genome assembly GCF_026437365.1 of Eucyclogobius newberryi. NCBI lineage: Eukaryota > Metazoa > Chordata > Actinopteri > Gobiiformes > Gobiidae > Eucyclogobius > Eucyclogobius newberryi. The sequence continues at coordinate 79,390 of NW_027315986.1, forward strand.
GTCACTCTGCTTTTTAAGAAGGGCGACAGGAGCAGCCTCGCCAACTACAGGCCCATTAGCCTTTTGAACGTAGACTATAAAATTTTAGCAAAGGTATTAGCAGGTAGGTTAAAGCGTGTGATTGGATCCGTCATACACCCCTCGCAGGCCTACAGCGTCCCCGGGAGGGACATCTCAGACACAGTTTTGTCTCTGAGATATCTCCTTCGGCAGATGCACGCGACCGGTGGTATTCACGTTAGTGTAGACTTTAACAAGGCGTTCGACAGAGTTGAGCATTCGTTCCTCTGGACTGTATTAGGTAAGTTAGGTTTCGGCGAACGGTTTGTTAATTGGCTACAGCTCATCTATTCCTTTGCGGTCAGTAAGGTCAAAGTCAACGGGTTTCTAACTGACTCTTTCCCCTTAAAAAGATCAGTCAGGCAGGGCTGTCCCCTCTCGTCGCTCCTCTACAGCATCGCCGCTGAGCCTTTGGCGGCCATGTTGAGGGCGGACGCGGCGGTGAGGGGACTGACCACGCCTGCGGGTAGGGAAGTCAAAATTTTTCAGTACGCAGATGACACGAATCTGATCCTCCGAGACGTGGAGAGCCTGAACGCCTCTCTCCACGTGCTCAATGTTTACGGCCTCGCTTCAGGGGCCAAAATCAATTTCGATAAAACCACGGTTAAATTTTGCGGCAGCGTCACGCCTGTTCCTCTCCCTGTCCAGCTCCGGGAGGCGGGGGACTCCTACAAGGTCCTCGGCGTCCCCCTGGGCAGAGACGAGGAGGCGTGTCGTACTGCACTTTGGTCGCCTTTGTGCGAGAAAATTACAGCGCGCTTGAATTTTTGGAGACGTCGTAATCTGACATTAAAAGGTAAAGTCTTAGTTGTAAATTCTTTGTGCATGTCCATGTTGAACCATGCACTCTCCGTGTACGGCCTGCCGGGGGTCTATGCTAACAAATTAAGGTTAGTGATAAACCACTTTTTGTGGAATCGTGAGAGGGGCTTTATTGCACATAAGGTTATGATAGGTGAGTACGATCAGGGAGGTTTAAAGTTAGCAGATTTAGAGTTAAGGAAGAAGGCCTTCAGGCTGAAAACAATTCGGAAATTTCTAGACGTTGAGGTAGATGCTCCATGGAAGGATTATATAGGTGAGTTTGTTAATAGTCTAGGTAAGTTTGGTGTTTATAATTTGTGTTTGTTGCCCCCTGTTTCGGTCCTGGAGGGCCTCCCCCCCTTCGAGAGGGAACTCTTGGAGGCGTGGAGGACTTTCAGGCCCCTGACTGTGGCGGTTCCAGACAGCGGTGAGGGTCTCGCGCACATGCCCCTCCGTCATAACCCTGACTTGCTCTCCGCTCCCCCCGGGAAGCGCGAGTGCATGATCAGTGGGGCGATGGAGGAGGCTGGGCTGGAATATGTAGGTAAGGTATTTGACGTGAAAGGTAATTTTAGTGTAGATTACATAGGGAAGTGTTTTAGGTTAGCAGGTAAAGTGTTTAGGAGAAAGTATATTAGTGGTATGGTAAGTATTTTTAACAGGAATCTGGTCAGGCATTGGGGAAGCACTTTGGGCCAAATGGGGAGCACGACAGGTAAGTTGAATTTTAATGTATTTGTTAGCACGGGGAGGTTTAGGATTTTCACAGACCTACCCACCCGCATCCTGTATCAGTTGTTGTTGCCGGGAGTGCTCGGGCGTCCCGCCTCGGAACACAAATGGTCATTAACATTCCCCGCACGCACCATCGCAACCATCTGGGCCAACATCTTTAATTGGTACACCCCACATAACGTAGGTCATTTTGACTTCAGATTTAGACACAGGATCGTCTTTACATCCGCAGCACTGCACGCATTTCTTCCCGACAGCTACGCTGCGGACTGCCCCGTGTGCCACGGACCCCCCGAGACCCTGGAGCACATGCTGTACACCTGCCCGGCCGTCCGCCCGTTCTGGTCCCGACTGCAGGACCTCCTCGCTCGGAGGCTGTCCTGGAGGCTCCCACCGCCGGCGGCCCTAGGAGGGGACGACCAGGAGCCCTGGCTCCTCCTCTTTGGTCCCGGACAGAGTCGCTCTGGAGCCAACACCCATCTCGCCCGACTAACCCTCTCCATAGCCCGGTACACATTATATCTCAACAGGAACATCCATCTCCGTGACAATAAAACAGCAGCACCCTGGCCCATCTTCAAAGGACTCTTGGCCGCACACCTCCGACACCTCCACATGGCAGCAGAGCACCGGTTCATCACCCACCTCGTCCCCCACAACACCCTGATCCACCTCACACCCTCTGGAAACCTGGACATCCTCTTCTGACCCCGGCATCACCCCCCATCACTGAAGAATGTTTGGAGAATGATTGTGTGTTTGATTTTCTGTAATTTTTTGTCTCGTCTCCCCTTGCCCTTGTGTATCCCATTCCCTTGCCCTTGTGTGTCATGTATGTCTGTACATTCATGTAAATATATGTAAATACTTGTTTTAAGATGTTTTTGATAATAAAAGATAAAAAAAAAAAGACCAGCCCGATCTCGTCTGATCTCGGAAGCCAAGCAGGGTTGGGCCTGGTTAGTACTTGGATGGGAGACCGCCTGGGAATACCAGGTGCTGTGAGCATTTTCACACTTTTTCACCTGTCAAAAAAAAAAAAAAAAGAAGTTTTTCATTGAGATATCCCAATTTTGACCGAGCAAGTGGCGTGAAGGTACTCTTCACGAAAAGACAGTGTTTGATGCAAAAAAAGCCATTTATACGAGTTTTGACCTGGAACATTTCGCTCACGGCCATACCACCCTGGACCAGCCCGATCTCGTCTGATCTCGGAAGCCAAGCAGGGTTGGGCCTGGTTAGTACTTGGATGGGAGACCGCCTGGGAATACCAGGTGCTGTGAGCATTTTCACACTTTTTCACCTGTCAAAAAAAAAAAAAAAAAAAAAAAAAAAGAAGTTTTTCATTGAGATATCCCAATTTTGACCGAGCAAGTGGCGTGAAGGTACTCTTCACGAAAAGACAGTGTTTGATGCAAAAAAAGCAATTTATACGAGTTTTGACCTGGAACATTTCGCTCACGGCCATACCACCCTGGACCAGCCCGATCTCGTCTGATCTCGGAAGCCAAGCAGGGTTGGGCCTGGTTAGTACTTGGATGGGAGACCGCCTGGGAATACCAGGTGCTGTGAGCATTTTCACACTTTTTCACCTGTCAAAAAAAAAAAAAAAAGAAGTTTTTCATTGAGATATCCCAATTTTGACCGAGCAAGTGGCGTGAAGGTACTCTTCACGAAAAGACAGTGTTTGATATAAAAAAGGCCGTTTTGACCTGGAACATTTCGCTCACGGCCATACCACCCTGGACCAGCCCGATCTCGTCTGATCTCGGAAGCCAAGCAGGGTTGGGCCTGGTTAGTACTTGGATGGGAGACCGCCTGGGAATACCAGGTGCTGTGAGCATTTTCACACTTTTTCACCTGTCAAAAAAAAAAAAAAAAGAAGTTTTTCATTGAGATATCCCAATTTTGACCGAGCAAGTGGCGTGAAGGTACTCTTCACGAAAAGACAGTGTTTGATATAAAAAAGGCCGTTTTGACCTGGAACATTTCGCTCACGGCCATACCACCCTGGACCAGCCCGATCTCGTCTGATCTCGGAAGCCAAGCAGGGTTGGGCCTGGTTAGTACTTGGATGGGAGACCGCCTGGGAATACCAGGTGCTGTGAGCATTTTCACACTTTTTCACCTGTCAAAAAAAAAAAAAAAAAAAAAAAAAAAGAAGTTTTTCATTGAGATATCCCAATTTTGACCGAGCAAGTGGCGTGAAGGTACTCTTCACGAAAAGACAGTGTTTGATGCAAAAAAAGCAATTTATACGAGTTTTGACCTGGAACATTTCGCTCACGGCCATACCACCCTGGACCAGCCCGATCTCGTCTGATCTCGGAAGCCAAGCAGGGTTGGGCCTGGTTAGTACTTGGATGGGAGACCGCCTGGGAATACCAGGTGCTGTGAGCATTTTCACACTTTTTCACCTGTCAAAAAAAAAAAAAAAAGAAGTTTTTCATTGAGATATCCCAATTTTGACCGAGCAAGTGGCGTGAAGGTACTCTTCACGAAAAGACAGTGTTTGATATAAAAAAGGCCGTTTTGACCTGGAACATTTCGCTCACGGCCATACCACCCTGGACCAGCCCGATCTCGTCTGATCTCGGAAGCCAAGCAGGGTTGGGCCTGGTTAGTACTTGGATGGGAGACCGCCTGGGAATACCAGGTGCTGTGAGCATTTTCACACTTTTTCACCTGTCAAAAAAAAAAAAAAAAGAAGTTTTTCATTGAGATATCCCAATTTTGACCGAGCAAGTGGCGTGAAGGTACTCTTCACGAAAAGACAGTGTTTGATATAAAAAAGGCCGTTTTGACCTGGAACATTTCGCTCACGGCCATACCACCCTGGACCAGCCCGATCTCGTCTGATCTCGGAAGCCAAGCAGGGTTGGGCCTGGTTAGTACTTGGATGGGAGACCGCCTGGGAATACCAGGTGCTGTGAGCATTTTCACACTTTTTCACCTGTCAAAAAAAAAAAAAAAAGAAGTTTTTCATTGAGATATCCCAATTTTGACCGAGCAAGTGGCGTGAAGGTACTCTTCACGAAAAGACAGTGTTTGATATAAAAAAGGCCGTTTTGACCTGGAACATTTCGCTCACGGCCATACCACCCTGGACCAGCCCGATCTCGTCTGATCTCGGAAGCCAAGCAGGGTTGGGCCTGGTT
>NW_027315987.1:0-22500 GCF_026437365.1 Eucyclogobius newberryi
CCTCTCCTCCTGACTCCTCCTCCCTCTCCTCCTGACTCCTCCTCCTCTCCTCCTCCTCTCCTCCTGACTCCTCCTCCTCTCCTCCTCCTCTCCTCCTGACTCCTCTCCTCTCCTCCTCCTCTCCTCCTGACTCCTCCTCCTCTCCTCTTCCTTTTCTCCTCTCCTCCTCCTCTCCTCCTGACTCCTCCTCCTCTCCTCCTGACTCCTCCTCCTCTCCTCCTCCTCTCCTCCTGACTCCTACTCCTCTCCTCCTCCTCTCCTCCTGACTCCTCGTCCTCTCCTCCTCCTCTCCTCCTGACTCCTCCTCCTCTCCTCCTCCTCTCCTCCTGACTCCTCCTCCTCTCCTCCTCCTCTCCTCCTGACTCCTCCTCCTCTCTTCTTCCTCTCCTCCTCCCCTCCTCCTCTCCTCCTGACTCCTCCTCCTCTCCTCCTGACTCCTCCTCCTCTCCTCTCCTCTCCTCCTCTCCTCCTCCTCTCCTCTTCCTCTCCTCCTCTCCTCCTCCTCTCCTTCTGACTCCTCCTCCTCTCCTCCTGACTCCTCCTCCTCTCCTCCTCCTCTCCTCCTGACTCCTCCTCCTCTCCTCCTCCTCTCCTCCTGACTCCTCCTCCTCTCCTCCTCCTCTCCTCCTGACTCCTCGTCCTCTTCTCTTCCTCTCCTCCTGACTCCTCCTCCTCTCCTCCTCCTCTCCTCCTGACTCCTCCTGACTCCTCCTCCTGACTCCTCCTGACTCCTCCTCCTCTCCTCCTGACTCCACCTCCTGACTCCTCCTCCTCTCCTCCTGACTCCTCCTGACTCCTCCTCCTCTCCTCCTGACTCCTCCTCCTCCTGACTCCTCCTCCTCTCCTCCTCCTCTCCTCCTGACTCCTCCTCCTCTCCTCTTCCTCTCCTCCTTTCCTCCTCCTCTCCTCCTGACTCCTCCTCCTCTCCTCCTGACTCCTCCTCCTCTCCTCCTCCTCTCCTCCTGACTCCTCCTCCTCTCCTCCTCCTCTCCTCCTGACTCCTCCTCCTCTCCTCTTCCTCTCCTCCTCCCCTCCTCCTGACTCCTCCTCCTCTCCTCCTGACTCCTCCTCCTCTCCTCTTCCTCTCCTCCTCTCCTCCTCCTCTCCTCTTCCTCTCCTCCTCTCCTCCTCCTCTCCTTCTGACTCCTCCTCCTCTCCTCCTGACTCCTCCTCCTCTCCTCCTGACTCCTCCTCCTCTCCTCCTGACTCCTCCTCCTCTCCTCCTCCTCTCCTCCTGACTCCTCCTCCTCTCCTCCTCCTCTCCTCCTGACTCCTCCTCCTCTCCTCTTCCTCTCCTCCTGACTCCTCCTCCTCTCCTCCTCCTCTCCTCCTGACTCCTCCTGACTCTCCTCCTGACTCCTCCTGACTCCTCCTCCTCTCCTCCTGACTCCTCCTCCTGACTCCTCCTCCTCTCCTCCTGACTCCTCCTGCTCCTCCTCCTCTCCTCCTGACTCCTCCTCCTCTCCTCCTGACTCCTCCTCCTCTCCTCCTGACTCCTCCTCCTCTCCTCCTCCTCTCCTCCTCTCCTCCTCCTCTCCTCCTGACTCCCTCCTCTCCTCCTCCTCTCTCCTCCTGACTCCTCCTCCTCTCCTCCTCCTCTCCTCCTGACTCCTCCTCCTCTCCTCCTCCTCTCCTCCTGACTCCTCCTCCTCTCCTCCTCCTCTCCTCCTGACTCCTCCTCCTCTCCTCCTCCTCTCCTCCTGACTCCTCCTCCTCTCCTCTTCCTCTCCTCCTGACTCCTCCTCCTCTCCTCCTCCTCTCCTCCTGACTCCTCCTGACTCCTCCTCCTGACTCCTCCTGACTCCTCCTCCTCTCCTCCTGACTCCTCCTCCTGACTCCTCCTCCTCTCCTCCTGACTCCTCCTGACTCCTCCTCCTCTCCTCCTGACTCCTCCTCCTCTCCTCCTGACTCCTCCTCCTCTCCTCCTGACTCCTCCTCCTCTCCTCCTCCTCTCCTCCTCTCCTCCTCCTCTCCTCCTGACTCCTCCTCCTCTCCTCCTCCTCTCCTATGACTCCTCCTCCTCTCCTCCTCCTCTCCTCCTGACTCCTCCTCCTCTCCTCCTCCTCTCCTCCTGACTCCTCCTCCTCTCCTCCTCCTCTCCTCCTGACTCCTCCTCCTCTCCTCCTCCTCTCCTCCTGACTCCTCCTCCTCTCCTCTTCCTCTCCTCCTGACTCCTCCTCCTCTCCTCCTCCTCTCCTCCTGACTCCTCCTGACTCCTCCTCCTGACTCCTCCTGACTCCTCCTCCTCTCCTCCTGACTCCTCCTCCTGACTCCTCCTCCTCTCCTCCTGACTCCTCCTGACTCCTCCTCCTCTCCTCCTGACTCCTCCTCCTCTCCTCCTGACTCCTCCTCCTCTCCTCCTGACTCCTCCTCCTCTCCTCCTCCTCTCCTCCTCTCCTCCTCCTCTCCTCCTGACTCCTCCTCCTCTCCTCCTCCTCTCCTCCTGACTCCTCCTCCTCTCCTCCTGACTCCTCCTCCTCTCCTCCTCCTCTCCTCCTGACTCCTCCTCCTGACTCCTCCTGACTCCTCCTCCTCTCCTCCTGACTCCTCCTCCTGACTCCTCCTCCTCTCTCCTGACTCCTCCTGACTCCTCCTCCTCTCCTCCTGACTCCTCCTCCTCTCCTCCTGACTCCTCCTCCTCTCCTCCTCCTCTCCTCCTCTCCTCCTCCTCTCCTCCTGACTCCTCCTCCTCTCCTCCTCCTCTCCTCCTGACTCCTCCTCCTCTCCTCCTCCTCTCCTCCTGACTCCTCCTCTCTCCGCCTCCTCTCCTCCTGACTCCTCCTCCTCTCCTCCTCCTCTCCTCCTGACTCCTCCTCCTCCTCCTCTCCTCTGACTCCTCCTCTCCTCCTCCCTCTCCCTCCTGACTCCTCTCCTCGTCCTCCTCCTCTCCTCCTCCTCTCCTCCTCTCCTCCTCCTCTCCTCCTGACTCCTCCTCCTCTCCTCCTCCTCTCCTCCTGACTCCTCCTCCTCTCCTCCTCCTCTCCTCCTGACTCCTCCTCCTCTCCTCCTCCTCTCCTCCTGACTCCTCCTCCTCTCCTCCTCCTCTCCTCCTGACTCCTCCTCCTCTCCTCCTCCTCCTCTGACTCCTCCTCCTCTCCTCTCCTCTCCTCCTGACTCCTCCTCCTCTCCTCCTCCTCTCCTCCTGACTCCTCCTGACTCCTCCTCCTGACTCCTCCTGACTCCTCCTCCTCTCCTCCTGACTCCTCCTCCTCTCCTCCTGACTCCTCCTCCTCTCCTCCTGACTCCTCCTCCTCTCCTCCTCCTCTCCTCCTCTCCTCCTCCTCTCCTCCTGACTCCTCCTCCTCTCCTCCTCCTCTCCTCCTGACTCCTCCTCCTCTCCTCCTCCTCTCCTCCTGACTCCTCCTCCTCTCCTCCTCCTCTCCTCCTGACTCCTCCTCCTCTCCTCCTCCTCTCCTCCTGACTCCTCCTCCTCTCCTCCTCCTCTCCTCCTGACTCCTCCTCCTCTCCTCTTCCTCTCCTCCTGACTCCTCCTCCTCTCCTCCTCCTCTCCTCCTGACTCCTCCTGACTCCTCCTCCTGACTCCTCCTGACTCCTCCTCCTCTCCTCCTGACTCCTCCTCCTGACTCCTCCTCCTCTCCTCCTGACTCCTCCTGACTCCTCCTCCTCTCCTCCTGACTCCTCCTCCTCTCCTCCTGACTCCTCCTCCTCTCCTCCTGACTCCTCCTCCTCTCCTCCTCCTCTCCTCCTCTCCTCCTCCTCTCCTCCTGACTCCTCCTCCTCTCCTCCTCCTCTCCTTATGACTCCTCCTCCTCTCCTCCTCCTCTCCTCCTGACTCCTCCTCCTCTCCTCCTCCTCTCCTCCTGACTCCTCCTCCTCTCCTCCTCCTCTCCTCCTGACTCCTCCTCCTCTCCTCCTCCTCTCCTCCTGACTCCTCCTCCTCTCCTCTTCCTCTCCTCCTGACTCCTCCTCCTCTCCTCCGCCTCTCCTCCTGACTCCTCCTCCTGACTCCTCCTCCTCTCCTCCTGACTCCTCCTGACTCCTCCTCCTCTCCTCCTGACTCCTCCTCCTCTCCTCCTGACTCCTCCTCCTCTCCTCCTGACTCTCCTCCTCTCCTCCTCCTCTCCTGCTCTCCTCCTCCTCTCCTCCTGACTCCTCCTCCTCTCCTCCTCCTCTCCTTATGACTCCTCCTCCTCTCCTCCTCCTCTCCTCCTGACTCCTCCTCCTCTCCTCCTCCTCTCCTCCTGACTCCTCCTCCTCTCCTCCTCCTCTCCTCCTGACTCCTCCTCCTCTCCTCCTCCTCTCCTCCTGACTCCTCCTCCTCTCCTCTTCCTCTCCTCCTGACTCCTCCTCCTCTCCTCCTCCTCTCCTCCTGACTCCTCCTGACTCCTCCTCCTGACTCCTCCTGACTCCTCCTCCTCTCCTCCTGACTCCTCCTCCTGACTCCTCTTCCTCTCCTCCTGACTCCTCCTGACTCCTCCTCCTCTCCTCCTGACTCCTCCTCCTCTCCTCCTGACTCCTCCTCCTCTCCTCCTGACTCCTCCTCCTCTCCTCCTCCTCTCCTCCTCTCCTCCTCCTCTCCTCCTGACTCCTCCTCCTCTCCTCCTCCTCTCCTCCTGACTCCTCCTCCTCTCCCTCCTGACTCCTCCTCCTCTCCTCTTCCTCTCCTCCTCCCCCTCCTCCTCTCCTCCTGACTCCTCCTCCTCTCCTCTTCCTCTCCTCCTCCCCTCCTCCTCTCCTCCTGACTCCTCCTCCTCTCCTCCTCCTCTCCTCCTGACTCCTCCTCCTCTCCTCCTGACTCCTCCTCCTCTCCTCTTCCTCTCCTCCTCTCCTCCTCCTCTCCTCTTCCTCTCCTCCTCTCCTCCTCCTCTCCTCCTGACTCCTCCTCCTCTCCTCCTCCTCTCCTCCTGACTCCTCCTCCTCTCCTCCTGACTCCTCCTCCTCTCCTCCTCCTCTCCTCCTGACTCCTCCTCCTCTCCTCCTGACTCCTCCTCCTCTCCTCCTCCTCTCCTCCTGACTCCTCCTCCTCTCCTTCTAACTCCTCCTCCTCTCCTCCTGACTCCTCCTCCTCTCCTCCTCCTCTCCTCCTGACTCCTCCTCCTCTCCTCCTGACTCCTCCTCCTCTCCTCCTCCTCTCCTCCTCCTCTCCTCCTGACTCCTCCTCCTCTCCTCCTCCTCTCCTCCTGACTCCTCCTCCTCTCCTCTTCCTCTCCTCCTGACTCCTCCTCCTCTCCTCCTCCTCTCCTCCTGACTCCTCCTGACTCCTCCTCCTGACTCCTCCTGACTCCTCCTCCTCTCCTCCTGACTCCTCCTCCTGACTCCTCCTCCTCTCCTCCTGACTCCTCCTGACTCCTCCTCCTCTCCTCCTGACTCCTCCTCCTCTCCTCCTCCTCTCCTCCTGACTCCTCCTCCTCTCCTCCTGACTCCTCCTCCTCTCCTCCTCCTCTCCTCCTGACTCCTCCTCCTCTCCTCCTCCTCTCCTCCTGACTCCTCCTCCTCTCCTCCTCCTCTCCTCCTGACTCCTCCTCCTCTCCTCTTCCTTTCTCCTCTCCTCCTCCTCTCCTCCTGACTCCTCCTCCTCTCCTCCTGACTCCTCCTCCTCTCCTCCTCCTCTCCTCCTGACTCCTACTCCTCTCCTCCTCCTCTCCTCCTGACTCCTCGTCCTCTCCTCCTCCTCTCCTCCTGACTCCTCCTCCTCTCCTCCTCCTCTCCTCCTGACTCCTCCTCCTCTCCTCCTCCTCTCCTCCTGACTCCTCCTCCTCTCTTCTTCCTCTCCTCCTCCCCTCCTCCTCTCCTCCTGACTCCTCCTCCTCTCCTCCTGACTCCTCCTCCTCTCCTCTTCCTCTCCTCCTCTCCTCCTCCTCTCCTCTTCCTCTCCTCCTCTCCTCCTCCTCTCCTTCTGACTCCTCCTCCTCTCCTCCTGACTCCTCCTCCTCTCCTCCTCCTCTCCTCCTGACTCCTCCTCCTCTCCTCCTGACTCCTCCTCCTCTCCTCCTCCTCTCCTCCTGACTCCTCCTCCTCTCCTCCTCCTCTCCTCCTGACTCCTCCTGACTCCTCCTCCTCTCCTCCTGACTCCTCCTCCTCTCCTCCTCCTCTCCTCCTGACTCCTCCTCCTCTCCTCCTGACTCCTCCTCCTCTCCTCCTCCTCTCCTCCTGACTCCTCCTCCTCTCCTCCTCCTCTCCTCCTGACTCCTCCTCCTCTCCTCCTCCTCTCCTCCTGACTCCTCCTCCTCTCCTCTTCCTTTTCTCCTCTCCTCCTCCTCTCCTCCTGACTCCTCCTCCTCTCCTCCTGACTCCTCCTCCTCTCCTCCTCCTCTCCTCCTGACTCCTACTCCTCTCCTCCTCCTCTCCTCCTGACTCCTCGTCCTCTCCTCCTCCTCTCCTCCTGACTCCTCCTCCTCTCCTCCTCCTCTCCTCCTGACTCCTCCTCCTCTCCTCCTCCTCTCCTCCTGACTCCTCCTCCTCTCTTCTTCCTCTCCTCCTCCCCTCCTCCTCTCCTCCTGACTCCTCCTCCTCTCCTCCTGACTCCTCCTCCTCTCCTCTTCCTCTCCTCCTCTCCTCCTCCTCTCCTCTTCCTCTCCTCCTCTCCTCCTCCTCTCCTTCTGACTCCTCCTCCTCTCCTCCTGACTCCTCCTCCTCTCCTCCTCCTCTTCTCCTGACTCCTCCTCCTCTCCTCCTGACTCCTCCTCCTCTCCTCCTCCTCTCCTCCTGACTCCTCCTCCTCTCCTCCTCCTCTCCTCCTGACTCCTCGTCCTCTTCTCTTCCTCTCCTCCTGACTCCTCCTCCTCTCCTCCTCCTCTCCTCCTGACTCCTCCTGACTCCTCCTCCTGACTCCTCCTGACTCCTCCTCCTCTCCTCCTGACTCCACCTCCTGACTCCTCCTCCTCTCCTCCTGACTCCTCCTGACTCCTCCTCCTCTCCTCCTGACTCCTCCTCCTCCTGACTCCTCCTCCTCTCCTCCTCCTCTCCTCCTGACTCCTCCTCCTCTCCTCTTCCTCTCCTCCTTTCCTCCTCCTCTCCTCCTGACTCCTCCTCCTCTCCTCCTGACTCCTCCTCCTCTCCTCCTCCTCTCCTCCTGACTCCTCCTCCTCTCCTCCTCCTCTCCTCCTGACTCCTCCTCCTCTCCTCTTCCTCTCCTCCTCCCCTCCTCCTGACTCCTCCTCCTCTCCTCCTGACTCCTCCTCCTCTCCTCTTCCTCTCCTCCTCTCCTCCTCCTCTCCTCTTCCTCTCCTCCTCTCCTCCTCCTCTCCTTCTGACTCCTCCTCCTCTCCTCCTGACTCCTCCTCCTCTCCTCCTGACTCCTCCTCCTCTCCTCCTGACTCCTCCTCCTCTCCTCCTCCTCTCCTCCTGACTCCTCCTCCTCTCCTCCTCCTCTCCTCCTGACTCCTCCTCCTCTCCTCTTCCTCTCCTCCTGACTCCTCCTCCTCTCCTCCTCCTCTCCTCCTGACTCCTCCTGACTCCTCCTCCTGACTCCTCCTGACTCCTCCTCCTCTCCTCCTGACTCCTCCTCCTGACTCCTCCTCCTCTCCTCCTGACTCCTCCTGACTCCTCCTCCTCTCCTCCTGACTCCTCCTCCTCTCCTCCTGACTCCTCCTCCTCTCCTCCTGACTCCTCCTCCTCTCCTCCTCCTCTCCTCCTCTCCTCCTCCTCTCCTCCTGACTCCTCCTCCTCTCCTCCTCCTCTCCTCCTGACTCCTCCTCCTCTCCTCCTCCTCTCCTCCTGACTCCTCCTCCTCTCCTCCTCCTCTCCTCCTGACTCCTCCTCCTCTCCTCCTCCTCTCCTCCTGACTCCTCCTCCTCTCCTCCTCCTCTCCTCCTGACTCCTCCTCCTCTCCTCTTCCTCTCCTCCTGACTCCTCCTCCTCTCCTCCTCCTCTCCTCCTGACTCCTCCTGACTCCTCCTCCTGACTCCTCCTGACTCCTCCTCCTCTCCTCCTGACTCCTCCTCCTCTCCTCCTCCTCTCCTCCTGACTCCTCCTGACTCCTCCTCCTCTCCTCCTGACTCCTCCTCCTCTCCTCCTGACTCCTCCTCCTCTCCTCCTGACTCCTCCTCCTCTCCTCCTCCTCTCCTCCTCTCCTCCTCCTCTCCTCCTGACTCCTCCTCCTCTCCTCCTCCTCTCCTTATGACTCCTCCTCCTCTCCTCCTCCTCTCCTCCTGACTCCTCCTCCTCTCCTCCTCCTCTCCTCCTGACTCCTCCTCCTCTCCTCCTCCTCTCCTCCTGACTCCTCCTCCTCTCCTCCTCCTCTCCTCCTGACTCCTCCTCCTCTCCTCTTCCTCTCCTCCTGACTCCTCCTCCTCTCCTCCTCCTCTCCTCCTGACTCCTCCTGACTCCTCCTCCTGACTCCTCCTGACTCCTCCTCCTCTCCTCCTGACTCCTCCTCCTGACTCCTCCTCCTCTCCTCCTGACTCCTCCTGACTCCTCCTCCTCTCCTCCTGACTCCTCCTCCTCTCCTCCTGACTCCTCCTCCTCTCCTCCTGACTCCTCCTCCTCTCCTCCTCCTCTCCTCCTCTCCTCCTCCTCTCCTCCTGACTCCTCCTCCTCTCCTCCTCCTCTCCTCCTGACTCCTCCTCCTCTCCTCCTGACTCCTCCTCCTCTCCTCCTCCTCTCCTCCTGACTCCTCCTCCTGACTCCTCCTGACTCCTCCTCCTCTCCTCCTGACTCCTCCTCCTGACTCCTCCTCCTCTCCTCCTGACTCCTCCTGACTCCTCCTCCTCTCCTCCTGACTCCTCCTCCTCTCCTCCTGACTCCTCCTCCTCTCCTCCTCCTCTCCTCCTCTCCTCCTCCTCTCCTCCTGACTCCTCCTCCTCTCCTCCTCCTCTCCTCCTGACTCCTCCTCCTCTCCTCCTCCTCTCCTCCTGACTCCTCCTCCTCTCCGCCTCCTCTCCTCCTGACTCCTCCTCCTCTCCTCCTCCTCTCCTCCTGACTCCTCCTCCTCTCCTCCTCCTCTCCTCCTGACTCCTCCTCCTCTCCTCTTCCTCTCCTCCTGACTCCTCCTCCTCTCCTCCTCCTCTCCTCCTGACTCCTCCTGACTCCTCCTCCTGACTCCTCCTGACTCCTCCTCCTCTCCTCCTGACTCCTCCTCCTCTCCTCCTGACTCCTCCTCCTCTCCTCCTGACTCCTCCTCCTCTCCTCCTCCTCTCCTCCTCTCCTCCTCCTCTCCTCCTGACTCCTCCTCCTCTCCTCCTCCTCTCCTCCTGACTCCTCCTCCTCTCCTCCTCCTCTCCTCCTGACTCCTCCTCCTCTCCTCCTCCTCTCCTCCTGACTCCTCCTCCTCTCCTCCTCCTCTCCTCCTGACTCCTCCTCCTCTCCTCCTCCTCTCCTCCTGACTCCTCCTCCTCTCCTCTTCCTCTCCTCCTGACTCCTCCTCCTCTCCTCCTCCTCTCCTCCTGACTCCTCCTGACTCCTCCTCCTGACTCCTCCTGACTCCTCCTCCTCTCCTCCTGACTCCTCCTCCTGACTCCTCCTCCTCTCCTCCTGACTCCTCCTGACTCCTCCTCCTCTCCTCCTGACTCCTCCTCCTCTCCTCCTGACTCCTCCTCCTCTCCTCCTGACTCCTCCTCCTCTCCTCCTCCTCTCCTCCTCTCCTCCTCCTCTCCTCCTGACTCCTCCTCCTCTCCTCCTCCTCTCCTTATGACTCCTCCTCCTCTCCTCCTCCTCTCCTCCTGACTCCTCCTCCTCTCCTCCTCCTCTCCTCCTGACTCCTCCTCCTCTCCTCCTCCTCTCCTCCTGACTCCTCCTCCTCTCCTCCTCCTCTCCTCCTGACTCCTCCTCCTCTCCTCTTCCTCTCCTCCTGACTCCTCCTCCTCTCCTCCGCCTCTCCTCCTGACTCCTCCTCCTGACTCCTCCTCCTCTCCTCCTGACTCCTCCTGACTCCTCCTCCTCTCCTCCTGACTCCTCCTCCTCTCCTCCTGACTCCTCCTCCTCTCCTCCTGACTCCTCCTCCTCTCCTCCTCCTCTCCTGCTCTCCTCCTCCTCTCCTCCTGACTCCTCCTCCTCTCCTCCTCCTCTCCTTATGACTCCTCCTCCTCTCCTCCTCCTCTCCTCCTGACTCCTCCTCCTCTCCTCCTCCTCTCCTCCTGACTCCTCCTCCTCTCCTCCTCCTCTCCTCCTGACTCCTCCTCCTCTCCTCCTCCTCTCCTCCTGACTCCTCCTCCTCTCCTCTTCCTCTCCTCCTGACTCCTCCTCCTCTCCTCCTCCTCTCCTCCTGACTCCTCCTGACTCCTCCTCCTGACTCCTCCTGACTCCTCCTCCTCTCCTCCTGACTCCTCCTCCTGACTCCTCCTCCTCTCCTCCTGACTCCTCCTGACTCCTCCTCCTCTCCTCCTGACTCCTCCTCCTCTCCTCCTGACTCCTCCTCCTCTCCTCCTGACTCCTCCTCCTCTCCTCCTCCTCTCCTCCTCTCCTCCTCCTCTCCTCCTGACTCCTCCTCCTCTCCTCCTCCTCTCCTCCTGACTCCTCCTCCTCTCCTCCTGACTCCTCCTCCTCCTCCTCTGCAGAGAACCTCAGGTGTTTGAAACCTTCTCCAGCTTCAGGAGTTTCTTCCCGGACATTTCCTGGTTCTGTTTCTGCTCCGACCAACGAGGACGAGAGCTTCAGGAGACAGGTCCTCCACCTCCTCCACCTCCTTCACCTCCTCCACCTCCTTCACCTCCTCCACCTCCTTCACCTCCTTCACCTCCTCCACCTCCTCCACCTCCTTCACCTCCTCCACCTCCTTCACCTCCTCCACCTCCTTCACCTCCTTCACCTCCTTCACCTCCTCCACCTCCTTCACCTCCTCCACCTCCTCCACCTCCTCCACCTCCTTCACCTCCTTCACCTCCTCCACCTCCTCCACCTCCTTCACCTCCTCCACCTCCTCCACCTCCTCCACCTCCTCCACCTCCTCCACCTCCTTCACCTCCTCCACCTCCTTCACCTCCTCCACCTCCTCCACCTCCTTCACCTCCTCCACCTCCTTCACCTCCTTCACCTCCTCCACCTCCTTCACCTCCTCCACCTCCTCCACCTCCTCCACCTCGTTCACCTCCTTCACCTCCTCCACCTCCTCCACCTCCTTCACCTCCTCCACCTCCTCCACCTCCTTCACCTCCTCCACCTCCTCCACCTCCTTCACCTCCTCCACCTCCTTCACCTCCTCCACCTCCTCCACCTCCTTCACCTCCTCCACCTCCTTCACCTCCTGCAGGTCACGCGTGATTCATGAGTCACGCGACAATAAGCCCCGCCTCTTTACACTGATAAGCCGCGCCTCTTTACACTGATAAGCCGCGCCTCTTCACACTGATAAGCCCCGCCTCTTCACACTGATAAGCCCCGCCTCTTCACACTGATAAGCCCCGCCTCTTCACACTGATAAGCCCCGCCTCTTTACACTGATAAGCCGCGCCTCTTTACACTGATAAGCCCCGCCTCTTCACACTGATAAGCCCCGCCTCTTTACACTGATAAGCCCCGCCTCTTCACACTGATAAGCCCCGCCTCTTCACACTGATAAGCCCCGCCTCTTTACACTGATAAGCCCCGCCTCTTCACACTGATAAGCCCCGCCTCTTCACACTGATAAGCCCCGCCTCTTCACACGGCTATTGATTATGGCTGTATAGCCTACATGTCTGCGGCTGAGACTAACTTAAAGAAGCTTGATGTGGAGCAAGCCCAGGCCTTGCGCATCTGCTGTAGGGCTTTTAGGACCTCCCCTGTCTCGGCGCTGCAGGTTGAGTTGGGGGAATTGCCGTTACGGCTCCGGAGGCTAGAACTTCTGTTGGCTTACTGGGTGAATGTGCAAGGTCATACGAGCTCTCACCCGGTGAGGGACTTTCTCAGGGTTGATGGGGGGCAGAGTGAGGCTGGCGGTATGATTTTCAGCCAGGTAGGAAATGCGAAGGCGCGGCTTGCGGGGGTTGGTGATCTGCGTGTGAGCCCGTCGGTGGCTTTGTCTGCTATAGCTCCGTGGAAGTTTGTCCCGGCTCCTGTTGATGTTAGCTTGCATGGCAAGCTTAGAGGAGTCGCTGGGAGGGCACCGCAGTTTGCCGTTCAAGCGCTCATCGATAAGCACTCAGGTGATGTGTTTATTTATACCGACGGGTCTAGGGATCCTGAGAGTGGGCGTACTGGCGCCGCTTATTTTGTGCCTGACCTGGGGCTAGCGGTCAAGAAGAGGTTGACAGATCGCCTTTCTGTTTTCACGTCGGAACTTATAGCGATACGGTTGGCGTTGGAATGGGCGGAATCTGCTTTGCAGTGTTGCGGCATTGTGGTGGCCTCTGACAGCCTTTCTGCATTGCAAAGCATTAAATCTGGGAAATCGGATTGCAGACAGGATGTGTTGAATGGCATCTTCTGTCTGATGCTCTCCCTGTCCAAGAAGGATGTGAGGGTTTCCTTCATTTGGGTCCCTGCGCATGTGGGGGTGGATGGTAACGAAATGGCTGATGCACTGGCTAAACGTTCCCTTCGGCGGCCATCAATTGATGTGGCGGTTGAGTTAAGCAAATCTGAAATCAAGCCTGTTATCAAGAGTCATGTGGTCGGCCTTTGGCAGGAATTTTGGAGCCACTGTGTTACTGGACGGCATCTCTATCACATACAGGGTAGTGTGGGTCCTTGCGGGTCTATGGGCAGGAACGCGTGGGAGGAAAGGGCCTTCGCCCGCATGAGGATTGGCCATACTGGACTCAATTGGTCACTGAGTAGGATAGGCAAACCCCCGACCGGTCTGTGTGGTCACTGTCGGGTGCCAGAGACTGTCGAGCATGTGCTGATTTGCTGTGAGGCTTATGATAGGGAAAGGGCCGGGTTGGCCTTGTGGTTTCGGAATAATGGGCGGGAGTTCAATCTGCGGAACGTTCTGGCGATCCAGTCACAGGGTTTGTGTCAGGCTGTGGTTGCTTACTTATGTAGCACAGGGCTGGGTAAACGTTTATAGAGGTGGGGGGTGTTGGAGACTGAGCCGAGGATGAGGAGCAAGAGGATGTTCTAACGCGCTTGGACTTCATGGGCCTAGAAACGCCAAAGTGATGGAAGAAGGACTTCTAAAGGATAAAACGACAAAGACGTCCCATGACCTCATGGGCTTTGTAAAACAACAAAGACGTCCCATTATCTCATGGGCTTTGTACTTCCAAAGCACCGAACGTCAAAGAGGGCGAGGAAGGTGAAGAAGAGTCTCCCTGGAATAAAGCCGGTTGGTCTCTGACACAACAACTATTCTAGTCACAAAAACACATCATGACCTCATGGGCTTTGTAACGCCAAAGCGATGGGAGGAGTACTTTTACGGACTACGACAGAGTCTGAGGACTACGAAACGTCTGAGGAATAAAGTCTGGCGGTAATGCAACACTCGGATGCCAACCGCCATAAAAACAACAACAACAACAACAACAACAACAACAACAACAACAGGTCTCCCTGGAATAAAGCCGGTTGTTGTCTGAAACAACAACAACTATTCTAGTCACAAAAACACATCATGACCTCATGGGCTTTGTACGCCAAAGCAATGGGAGGAGTACTTTTACGGACTACGACAGAGTCTGAGGAATAAGGCGCTGGTACAGCTGGCAGCCCGGTGTAAACGCTCTCTCTTCTTTCTCACACTTATTGTGCTTTATCTCCTATATTTTGTAAATATAGTTAGTATATTTTTTCTATTTTACTGTACGATAGGGACACGCGCTGGAATAGTTTTTAATTCAACTGTTTTTGACTTTTTTCGGCTGGATTTGAGCGTTTTTCGTTGCGTTCGTTGTGTTGTTGTGACGTGAGCTAGCTCCGCCCCCCGCGCCCTCCGGCCGCGCTAAAGTACGGCGTGTCGTCGGTACACGTTTATATACACGTTTATATGAAAGAGGAACTTCACGAACCATCGGGACACGCACTGGAATCGCTTTAAATTAACTTGTTTTGACTTTATTCGGCTGGATTGAGTGTTTTCGTCGTGTCTTGGCTCTGAGTCCCCCGGCCCCGCCCCCCGGCTCCGGCCCCGCCCCCGCCCCCGCCCCCCGGCTCCGGCCCCGCCCCCCGGCTCCGGCCCCGCCCCCCGGCTCCGGCCCCGCCCCCCGGCCGGCGCCGTACCGCGTTTCCACAAAGGAGGAACTCATGAAACTGCGGAGAACAGTCGTCTTACCCGGAGATCGTCACGTTATCCCGGCGCAATACTGACCTAACCTAATACTGATGTGCAATTCTGTCATATGTGCAATTGCTGTTGGAATTCATGTGTAATCTATGTGCTGTCGTGACACATATTCATGTGCAATTACTGTCGGGATCACATGCAATGGTATTTATGTATTTATTTATTTGTCTATGGGAGTTTTTATTTATTTATAGGAGATCTTCTACTGAAAGTGTTTTTCAGACTTCCTATAAGTGATCTGTTCTTCTGGATCTGCCTCTGTATCTTCCTGCGTTGCACCAATGAAATTTCCCCATGTGGGACAATAAAGGAATATCTTATCTTATCTTATCTTATCTTAAAGTCTGGCGGTAATGCAACACTCGGATGCCAACCGCCATAAAACAACAACAACAACAACAACTGATAAGCCCCACCTCTTCACACTGATAAGCCCCGCCTCTTCACACAGATAAGCCCCGCCTCTTCACACTGATAAGCCCCGCCTCTTCACACAGATAAGCCCCGCCTCTTCACACTGATAAGCCCCGCCTCTTCACACAGATAAGCCCCGCCTCTTCACAGTTTATAAGGATCATTTAGCTTTAGAGTTCATGTTCACTTGGTGCTCTACACATGGTCCAGGTCTGGATCTGGTTCTGGACCAGGTCTACGACTCGGCCTTCACTGGACTCAAGTCTGGACGGACTTTCTCTGAGTCCAACATCTACAGAGTCCTGAAGAGGAGACTTCTGGGAGTCCAACTGTCCCTGACCGGGAACTTCAGATGTGAGTCTGCGTTAGTCCTGCTTTAGACCTGGTTTAGTCCTGCTTTAGTCCTGCTTTAGTCCTGCTTTAGTCCTGGTTTAGTCCTGCTTTAGTCCTGCTTTAGTCCTGCTTTAGTCCTGTCTTTAGTCCTGCTTTAGACCTGCTTTAGTCCTGCTTTAGTCCTGCTTTAGACCTGCTTTAGTCCTGCTTTAGTCCTGCTTTAGTCCTGGTTTAGTCCTGCTTTAGTCCTGCTTTAGTCCTGCTTTAGTCCTGTCTTTAGTCCTGCTTTAGACCTGCTTTAGTCCTGCTTTAGTCCTGCTTTAGTCCTGGTTTAGTCCTGCTTTAGTCCTGGTTTAGTCCTTCTTTAGTCCTGGTTTAGTCCTTCTTTAGTCCTGGTTTAGTCCTGCTTTAGTCCTGGTTTAGTCCTGCTTTAGTCCTGGTTTAGTCCTGCTTTTGTCCTGCTTTAGTCCTGCTTTAGTCCTGGTTTAGTCCTTCTTTAGTCCTGCTTTAGTCCTGGTTTAGTCCTGGTTTAGTCCTGCTTTAGTCCTGGTTTATCTCCTCAGGTCCGTCCTCATGTGAGTCTCATGTTGGAGCTTCTTGTGAACCTGACGGTTCCTTCAGTTCCACTCAGTGCCAGCAGGAGGCGCTGTGCTGGTGCGTGGACTCAGACGGTCGAGAGATCCCCGGGACCAGGACGGACCCGAACTCCATCCGCTGTGGTAAGACCCGGTTCAGACCCGGTTCAGACCCGGTTCAGACCCGGTTCAGAGTGTCCCGTTTATCCATCTTCTTTATTTGGGGCCGAGTTGCTGAAACAACAGTGACTTCCCTCACCCCAGACACTTCCTCCGGGGGGTCCTGATGTGTCCCCAGACTGTCCAGGGTCTTTGTCCAGGGTCTTTGTCCAGGACGCCCCACGAGGGACACTCCAGATCTGTGCAAACCCTGGGGCCCCCTGGTGGAGAGTCTAGAGCTAAGACCACTCTGAGGTTCTGAGACCACCCGGTCTGTCCCCGACCGCCACGCCCTGCTGATCCCAGTGACCCCAGTGACCTCAGTGACTCCAGTGACTCCAGTGACCCCAGTGACCTCAGTGAACCCAGTGACCTCAGTGACCCCACTGACCTCAGTGACTCCAGTGACCTCAGTGACCTCAGTGACCCGTGACTCCAGTGACCCCAGTGAACTCAGTGAACCCAGTGACCTCAATGACTCCAGTGACCTCAGTGAACCCAGTGACCTCAATGACTCCAGTGACCTCAGTGACCCCAGTGACCTCAGTGACCTCAGTGACCCCAGTGAACCCAGTGACCCCAGTGACTCCAGTGACCTCAGTGACCCCAGTGAACCCAGTGACCTCAGTGACCTCAATGACCCCAGTGATCTCAGTGACCTCAGTGACCTCAGTGACCCCAGTGAACCCAGTGACCTCAGTGACCCTAGTGAACCTAGTGACCTCAGTGACCCCAGTGACCTCAGTGACCTCAATGACCCCAGTGACCTCAGTGACCTCAGTGACCCCAGTGAACCCAGTGACCTCAGTGACCCCAGTGACCTCAGTGAACCCAGTGACCTCAGTGACCCCAGTGACCTCAGTGACCTCAGTGACTTGGTACCCTCAGTGACCTCAGTGACCTCAGTGAACCCAGTGACCCCAGTGAACCCAGTGACCTCAGTGACCCCAGTGAACCCAGTGACCTCAGTGACCTCAGTGACCCCAGTGACCCCAGTGAACCCAGTGACCTCAGTGACCCCAGTGAACCCAGTGACCTCAGTGACCCCAGTGACCTCAGTGACCTCAGTGACCTCAGTGACCCCAGTGACCCCAGTGAACCCAGTGACCTCAGTGACCCTAGTGAACCTAGTGACCCCAGTGAACCCAGTTACCTCAGTGACCTCAGTGACCCCAGTGAACCCAGTGACCTCAGTGACCCCAGTGAACCCAGTGACCTCAGTGACCCCAGTGACCTCAGTGATCTCAGTGAACCCAGTGACCTCAGTGACCTCAGTGACCCCAGTGACCCCAGTGACCTCAGTGACCCCAGTGAACCCAGTGACCTCAATGACCCCAGTGACCTCAGTGACCTCACTGACCCCAGTGAACCCAGTGACCTCAGTGACCCCAGTGAACCCAGTGACCTCAGTGACCCCAGTGACCTCAGTGACCTCAGTGACCCCAGTGACCTAGTACCCTCAGTGACCCCAGTGAACCCAGTGACCTCAGGGACCCCAGTGACCTCAGTGATCTCAGTGACCTCAGTGACCTCAGTGACCCCAGTGACCCCAGTGACCTCAGTGACCCCAGTGAACCCAGTGACCTCAATGACCTCAGTGACCTAAGTGACCTCAGTGACCCCAGTGAACCCAGTGACCTCAGTTACCCCAGTGACCTCAGTGACCTCAGTGACCCCAGTGACCTAGTACCCTCAGTGACATCAGTGACCCCAGTGACCTCAGTGACCCCAGTGAACCCAGTGACCTAAGGGACCTCAGTGACCCCAGTGAACCCAGTGACCTCAGTGACCTCAGTGACCCCAGTGACCTCAGTGACCTCAGTGGCCTCAGTGAACCCAGTGACCTCAGTGACCTCAGTGACTCCAGTGAACCTAGTGACTTCAGTGACCCCAGTGACCTCAGTGAACCCAGTGACCTCAGTGACCTCAGTGACCCCAGTGACCCCAGTGAACCCAGTGACCTCAGTGACCCCAGTGAACCCAGTGACCTCAGTGACCCCAGTGACCTCAGTGACCTCAGTGACCCCAGTGACCTCAGTGAACCCAGTGACCTCAGTGACCTCAGTGACCCCAGTGACCTCACTGACCCCGGTGAACCCAGTGACCCCAGTGAACCCAGTGACCTCAGTGACCCCAGTGAACCCAGTTACCTCAGTGACCTCAGTGACCCCAGTGAACCCAGTGACCTCAGTGACCCCAGTGAACCCAGTGACCTCAGTGACCCCAGTGACCTCAGTGATCTCAGTGAACCCAGTGACCTCAGTGACCTCAGTGACCCCAGTGACCCCAGTGACCTCAGTGACCCCAGTGAACCCAGTGACCTCAATGACCCCAGTGACCTCAGTGACCTCACTGACCCCAGTGAACCCAGTGACCTCAGTGACCCCAGTGAACCCAGTGACCTCAGTGACCCCAGTGACCTCAGTGACCTCAGTGACCCCAGTGACCTAGTACCCTCAGTGACCCCAGTGAACCCAGTGACCTCAGGGACCCCAGTGACCTCAGTGATCTCAGTGACCTCAGTGACCTCAGTGACCCCAGTGACCCCAGTGACCTCAGTGACCCCAGTGAACCCAGTGACCTCAATGACCTCAGTGACCTCAGTGACCTCAGTGACCCCAGTGAACCCAGTGACCTCAGTGACCCCAGTGACCTCAGTGACCTCAGTGACCCCAGTGACCTAGTACCCTCAGTGACCTCAGTGACATCAGTGACCCCAGTGACCTCAGTGACCCCAGTGAACCCAGTGACCTAAGGGACCTCAGTGACCCCAGTGAACCCAGTGACCTCAGTGACCTCAGTGACTCCAGTGACCCCAGTGACCTCAGTGACCTCAGTGGCCTCAGTGAACCCAGTGACCTCAGTGACCTCAGTGACTCCAGTGAACCCAGTGACTTCAGTGACCCCAGTGACCTCAGTGAACCCAGTGACCTCAGTGACCTCAGTGACCCCAGTGACCCCAGTGACCCCAGTGAACCCAGTGACCTCAGTGACCCCAGTGAACCCAGTGACCTCAGTGACCCCAGTGACCTAGTACCCTCAGTGACCTCAGTGACATCAGTGACCCCAGTGACCTCAGTGACCCCAGTGAACCCAGTGACCTCAGTGATCTCAGTGACCTCAGTGACCTCAGTGACCCCAGTGACCCCAGTGACCTAGTACCCTCAGTGACCTCAGTGACCCCAGTGACCTCAGTGACCTCAGTGGCCTCAGTGAACCCAGTGACCTCAGTGACCTCAGTGACCTCAGTGACTCCAGTGAACCCAGTGACTTCAGTGACCCCAGTGACCTCAGTGAACCCAGTGACCTCAGTGACCTCAGTGACCTCAGTGACCCCAGTGACCCCAGTGACCCCAGTGAACCCAGTGACCTCAGTGACCTCAGTGACCCCAGTGAACCCAGTGAACCCAGTGACCTCAGTGACCCCAGTGACCTCAGTGACCTCAGTGAACCCAGTGACCCCAGTGACCCCAGTGAACCCAGTGACCTCAGTGACCCCAGTGACCTCAGTGACCTCAGTGACCCCAGTGACCCCAGTGACCCCAGTGAACCCAGTGACCTCAGTGACCTCAGTGACCTCAGTGACCCCAGTGACCTCAGTGACCTCAGTGTCCTCAGTGAACCCAGTGACCTCAGTGACCTCAGTGACTCCAGTGAACCCAGTGACTTCAGTGACCCCAGTGACCTCAGTGAACCCAGTGACCTCAGTGACCTCAGTGACCCCAGTGACCCCAGTGACCCCAGTGAACCCAGTGACCTCAGTGACCCCAGTGAACCCAGTGACCTCAGTGACCCCAGTGACCTAAGTGACCTCAGTGACCCCAGTGACCTAGTACCCTCAGTGACCTCAGTGACATCAGTGACCCCAGTGACCTCAGTGACCCCAGTGAACCCAGTGACCTCAGGGACCCCAGTGACCTCAGTGATCTCAGTGACCTCAGTGACCTCAGTGACCCCAGTGACCCCAGTGACCTAGTACCCTCAGTGACCTCAGTGACCCCAGTGACCTCAGTGACCTCAGTGGCCTCAGTGAACCCAGTGACCTCAGTGACCTCAGTGACCTCAGTGAACCCAGTGACCTCAGTGACCTCAGTGACCTCAGTGACTCCAGTGAACCCAGTGACTTCAGTGACCCCAGTGACCTCAGTGAACCCAGTGACCTCAGTGACCTCAGTGACCTCAGTGACCCCAGTGAACCCAGTGACCTCAGTGACCTCAGTGACCCCAGTGAACCCAGTGAACCCAGTGACCTCAGTGACCCCAGTGACCTCAGTGACCTCAGTGACCCCAGTGACCCCAGTGAACCCAGTGACCTCAGTGACCCCAGTGACCTCAGTGACCTCAGTGACCCCAGTGACCCCAGTGACCCCAGTGAACCCAGTGACCTCAGTGACCCCAGTGACCCCAGTGACCTCAGTGACCCCAGTGACTCTGATTAGACTTTTCTTTTGCAGGTTCTGGTTCTTCTTGCGTGTCCAAGCGTCGCTCTGTTCTCCTCAGACTCTTCTCTCCTTCTTCTTCTCTCCCTGGTCCTCCTCCTCCTCCTCCTCCCTCCTCCTTCTGCTCCTCTCTGCTCAGGACCCTCTCAGACCTGGTCCTGGTCCAGACTGACCCTCGGACCCTGCTGAGTCCTCTGGTCCAGGTCTTGGACGGTCTGTTTGAGTCTGTGAACCTGGCGCTAAAGGCTCTCGCTCGTTCTTCTGCTCCACGTTTCCTGGAGAACCTTTTTGGAGGAAAGTTCCTGAAGATGGCGGCAGAGGGGAACTTCACTGGGTCAATCGGAACCAGAACCCTGGACCGGCTCAAATCTGAGTATGGGACCCACCGAGAACTGGTCCTCATCCTGGTCCAAGTCCTGGAGGATCCTGGGTTTCTGTCACTGCTGAAGAACTCTCTGAAGGAACTGGATCGAGGACAATCTGTGAAGGAGGTGAGACTGACCTCTGGCTCTGGACCTGGTCTGGACCTGGTCTGGACCTGGTCTGGACCTGCCTCAGTGTTAGCTCAGTGTTAGCTCAGCGTTAGCTCATCGTTAGCTCAGCGTTAGCTCAGCGTTAGCTCAGCGTTAGCTCAGTGTTAGCTCAGCATTAGCTCAGCGTTAGCTCAGCGTTAGCTCATTGTTAGCTCAGCGTTAGCTCAGCGTTAGCTCATTGTTAGTTCAGCGTTAGCTCAGCGTTAGCTCAGCGTTAGCTCATTGTTAGTTCAGCGTTAGCTCAGTGTTAGCTCAGCGTTAGCTCATCGTTAGCTCAGCGTTAGCTCAGCGTTAGCTCAGTGTTAGCTCAGCGTTAGCTCAGCGTTAGCTCAGCGTTAGCTCAGCGTTAGCTCAGTGTTAGCTCAGCATTAGCTCAGCGTTAGCTCAGCGTTAGCTCAGCGTTAGCTCATTGTTAGCTCAGCGTTAGCTCAGCGTTAGCTCATTGTTAGTTCAGCGTTAGCTCATTGTTAGCTCAGCGTTAGCTCATTGTTAGTTCAGCGTTAGCTCAGCGTTAGCTCAGCGTTAGCTCATTGTTAGCTCAGCGTTAGCTCATCGTTAGCTCAGCGTTAGCTCAGCGTTAGCTCAGTGTTAGCTCAGTGTTAGCTCAGCGTTAGCTCAGCGTTAGCTCATCGTTAGCTCAGCGTTAGCTCAGCGTTAGCTCAGCGTTAGCTCAGCATTAGCTCAGCGTTAGCTCAGCGTTAGCTCAGCGTTAGCTCATTGTTAGCTCAGCGTTAGCTCAGCGTTAGCTCATTGTTAGTTCAGCGTTAGCTCAGCGTTAGCTCAGCGTTAGCTCATTGTTAGTTCAGCGTTAGCTCAGCGTTAGCTCAGCGTTAGCTCATTGTTAGCTCAGCGTTAGCTCAGCGTTAGCTCAGCGTTAGCTCATTGTTAGCTCAGCGTTAGCCCAGTGTTAGCTCAGCGTTAGCTCAGTGTTAGCCCAGTGTTAGCTCAGCGTTAGCTCAGTGTTAGCTCAGTGTTAGCCCAGTGTTAGCTCAGCGTTAGCTCAGTGTTAGCTCAGTGTTAGCCCAGTGTTAGCTCAGCGTTAGCTCAGCGTTAGCCCAGTGTTAGCTCAGCGTTAGCTCAGTGTTAGCTAAGTGTTAGCCCAGTGTTAGCTCAGCGTTAGCTCAGTGTTAGCTCAGTGTTAGCCCAGTGTTAGCTCAGCGTTAGCTCAGGATTGTTAATTATCATAAACTTCTATTTGATTCATTTCCTCTTTTTGACTCTGGTTCAGGCTCTGGCTCCTCTGTTCTTCTCCTGCTCCAGTTCAGGACCAGGTTCAGGACCAGGTTCAGGACCAGGTTCAGGACCAGGTTCAGGACCAGGTTCAGGACCAGGTTCAGGACCAGGACTGGTCCAGGTCTTTGTCCCTCGCTGCAGTTCATCCGGTGACTTTGCTCTGGTCCAGTGTTTGGGGGACGAGTGCTGGTGCTCGGAGCCCGACGGACGAGAGGTGCGTTTGACCCGGCCTCCTGCTGGTGCCAGAGTCAGGACTAAACATGGACCGGCCTCCTGCTGGTGCCAGAGTCAGGACTAAACATGGGCCGGCCTCCTGCTGGTGCCAGAGTCAGGACTAAACATGGACCGGCCTCCTGCTGGTGCCAGAGTCAGGACTAAACATGGACCAGCCTCCTGCTGGTGCCAGAGTCAGGACTAAACATGGACCGGCCTCCTGCTGGTGCCAGAGTCAGGACTAAACATGGGCCGGCCTCCTGCTGGTGCCAGAGTCAGGACTAAACATGGACCGGCCTCCTGCTGGTGCCAGAGTCAGGACTAAACATGGGCCGGCCTCCTGCTGGTGCCAGAGTCAGGACTAAACATGGAGCGGCCTCCTGCTGGTGCCAGAGTCAGGACTAAACATGGACCGGCCTCCTGCTGGTGCCAGAGTCAGGACTAAACATGGGCCGGCCTCCTGCTGGTGCCAGAGTCAGGACTAAACATGGAGCGGCCTC
>NW_027315987.1:27500-83741 GCF_026437365.1 Eucyclogobius newberryi
CGTCACACTGATGACATCACACTGATGACGTCACACTGACGACGTCACACTGACGACGTCACACTCATGACGTCACACTGATGAGATAGCACTGATGACATCACACTGACGACATCACACTGACGACATCACACTGACGACGTCACACTGATGACATCACACTGATGACGTCACACTGACGACATCACACTGATGACATCACACTGATGACATCACACTGACGACATCACACTGACGACATCACACTCATGACGTCACACTGATGAGATAGCACTGATGACATCACACTGACGACATCACACTGACGACGTCACACTCATGACGTCACACTGATGACGTCACACTGACGACATCACACTGACGACATCACACTGACGACGTCACACTGATGACATCACACTGACGACATCACACTGATGACGTCACACTGACGACATCACACTCATGACATCACACTGACGACATCACACTGATGACGTCACACTGACGACATCACACTGATGACATCACACTGATGACATCACACTGATGACATCACACTGATGAGATAGCACTGATGACATCACACTGATGACATCACACTGACGACATCACACTGATGACATCACACTGATGAGATAGCACTGATGACATCACACTGATGACATCACACTGACGACATCACACTCATGACATCACACTGATGACGTCACACTGATGACGTCACACTGACGACGTCACAATGATGACATCACACTGATGACGTCACACTGACGACGTCACACTGACGACGTCACACTGATGACATCACACTGATGACGTCACACTGACGACATCACACTGATGACGTCACACTGACGACATCACACTGATGACATCACACTGATGACATCACACTGACGACATCACACTGACGACATCACACTCATGACGTCACACTGATGAGATAGCACTGATGACATCACACTGACGACATCACACTGACGACATCACACTGACGACGTCACACTGATGACATCACACTGATGACGTCACACTGACGACATCACACTGATGACATCACACTGATGACATCACACTGACGACATCACACTGACGACATCACACTCATGACGTCACACTGATGAGATAGCACTGATGACATCACTCTGACGACGTCACACTCATGACGTCACACTGATGACGTCACACTGACGACATCACACTGATGACGTCACACTGACGACATCACACTGACGACGTCACACTGACGACATCACACTCATGACATCACACTGACGACATCACACTGATGACGTCACACTGACGACATCACACTGATGACATCACACTGATGACATCACACTGACGACATCACACTGACGACATCACACTCATGACATCACACTGACGACATCACACTGATGACGTCACACTGACGACATCACACTGATGACATCACACTGATGACATCACACTGATGACATCACACTCATGACGTCACACTGATGAGATAGCACTGATGACATCACACTGACGACATCACACTGACGACGTCACACTCAAGACGTCACACTGATGACGTCACACTGATGACATCACACTGATGACATCACACTGACGACGTCACACTCAAGACGTCACACTGATGACATCACACTGACGACGTCACACTGATGACATCAAACTGATGACATCACACTGATGACGTCACACTGATGACATCACACTGATGACATCACACTGATGACATCACACTGACGACATCACACTGACGACATCACACTGACGACATCACACTGATGACATCACACTGATGACATCACACTGATGACATCACACTCATGACGTCACACTGATGAGATAGCACTGATGACATCACACTGACGACATCACACTGACGACGTCACACTCATGACGTCACACTGATGACGTCACACTGACGACGTCACACTGATGACATCACACTGATGACGTCACACTGACGACGTCACACTGACGACGTCACACTCATGACGTCACACTGATGAGATAGCACTGATGACATCACACTGACGACATCACACTGACGACATCACACTGACGACGTCACACTGATGACATCACACTGATGACGTCACACTGACGACATCACACTGATGACATCACACTGATGACATCACACTGACGACATCACACTGACGACATCACACTCATGACGTCACACTGATGAGATAGCACTGATGACATCACTCTGACGACGTCACACTCATGACGTCACACTGATGACGTCACACTGACGACATCACACTGACGACATCACACTGACGACGTCACACTGATGACATCACACTGACGACATCACACTGATGACGTCACACTGACGACATCACACTCATGACATCACACTGACGACATCACACTGATGACGTCACACTGACGACATCACACTGATGACATCACACTGATGACATCACACTGATGACATCACACTGACGACATCACACTGACGACATCACACTCATGACATCACACTGACGACATCACACTGATGACGTCACACTGACGACATCACACTGATGACATCACACTGATGACATCACACTGATGACATCACACTCATGACGTCACACTGATGAGATAGCACTGATGACATCACACTGACGACATCACACTGACGACGTCACACTCAAGACGTCACACTGATGACGTCACACTGATGACATCACACTGACGACATCACACTGACGACGTCACACTCAAGACGTCACACTGACGACGTCACACTCAAGACGTCACACTGATGACATCACACTGACGACGTCACACTGATGACATCAAACTGATGACATCACACTGATGACGTCACACTGATGACATCACACTGATGACATCACACTGACGACATCACACTGACGACATCACACTGATGACGTCACACTGATGACATCACACTGACGACATCACACTGATGACGTCACACTGATGACATCACACTGATGACATCACACTGACGACATCACACTGATGACGTCACACTGATGACATCACACTGATGACATCACACTGACGACATCACACTGATGACGTCACACTGATGACATCACACTGATGACATCACACTGACGACATCACACTGACGACATCACACTCATGACATCACACTGATGACGTCACACTGACGACATCACACTGATGACATCACACTGACGACATCACACTCATGACATCACACTGATGACATCACACTGATGAGATAGCACTGATGACATCACACTGACGACATCACACTGATGACATCACACTGATGAGATAGCACTGATGACATCACACTGATGACATCACACTGACGACATCACACTGATGACATCACACTGATGAGATAGCACTGATGACATCACACTGATGACATCACACTGACGACATCACACTCATGACATCACACTGATGACGTCACACTGATGACATCACACTGATGACATCACACTGACGACATCACACTGACGACATCACACTGACGACATCACACTGATGACATCACACTGATGACATCACACTGATGACATCACACTCATGACGTCACACTGATGAGATAGCACTGATGACATCACACTGACGACATCACACTGACGACGTCACACTCATGACGTCACACTGATGACGTCACACTGACGACGTCACACTGATGACATCACACTGATGACGTCACACTGACGACGTCACACTGACGACGTCACACTCATGACGTCACACTGATGAGATAGCACTGATGACATCACACTGACGACATCACACTGACGACATCACACTGACGACGTCACACTGATGACATCACACTGATGACGTCACACTGACGACATCACACTGATGACATCACACTGATGACATCACACTGACGACATCACACTGACGACATCACACTCATGACGTCACACTGACGACGTCACACTCATGACGTCACACTGATGACGTCACACTGACGACGTCACACTGACGACGTCACACTCATGACGTCACACTGATGAGATAGCACTGATGACATCACACTGACGACATCACACTGACGACATCACACTGACGACGTCACACTCATGACGTCACACTGATGACGTCACACTGACGACATCACACTGACGACATCACACTGACGACGTCACACTGATGACATCACACTGACGACATCACACTGATGACGTCACACTGACGACATCACACTCATGACATCACACTGACGACATCACGCTGATGACGTCACACTGACGACATCACACTGATGACATCACACTGATGACATCACACTGACGACATCACACTGACGACATCACACTCATGACATCACACTGACGACATCACACTGATGACATCACACTGATGACATCACACTGATGACATCACACTGATGACATCACACTCATGACGTCACACTGATGAGATAGCACTGATGACATCACACTGACGACATCACACTGACGACGTCACACTCAAGACGTCACACTGATGACATCACACTGATGACATCACACTGATGAGATAGCACTGATGACATCACACTGATGACATCACACTGACGACATCACACTGATGACATCACACTGATGAGATAGCACTGATGACATCACACTGATGACATCACACTGACGACATCACACTCATGACATCACACTGATGACGTCACACTGATGACATCACACTGATGACATCACACTGACGACATCACACTGACGACATCACACTGACGACATCACACTGATGACATCACACTGATGACATCACACTGATGACATCACACTCATGACGTCACACTGATGAGATAGCACTGATGACATCACACTGACGACATCACACTGACGACGTCACACTCATGACGTCACACTGATGACGTCACACTGACGACGTCACACTGATGACATCACACTGATGACGTCACACTGACGACGTCACACTGACGACGTCACACTCATGACGTCACACTGATGAGATAGCACTGATGACATCACACTGACGACATCACACTGACGACATCACACTGACGACGTCACACTGATGACATCACACTGATGACGTCACACTGACGACATCACACTGATGACATCACACTGATGACATCACACTGACGACATCACACTGACGACATCACACTCATGACGTCACACTGATGAGATAGCACTGATGACATCACACTGACGACGTCACACTCATGACGTCACACTGATGACGTCACACTGACGACATCACACTGACGACATCACACTGACGACGTCACACTGATGACATCACACTGACGACATCACACTGATGACGTCACACTGACGACATCACACTCATGACATCACACTGACGACATCACACTGATGACGTCACACTGACGACATCACACTGATGACATCACACTGATGACATCACACTGACGACATCACACTGACGACATCACACTCATGACATCACACTGACGACATCACACTGATGACGTCACACTGACGACATCACACTGATGACATCACACTGATGACATCACACTGATGACATCACACTCATGACGTCACACTGATGAGATAGCACTGATGACATCACACTGACGACATCACACTGACGACGTCACACTCAAGACGTCACACTGATGACGTCACACTGACGACGTCACACTGATGACATCACACTGATGACGTCACACTGACGACGTCACACTGACGACGTCACACTGATGACGTCACACTGATGACGTCACACTGATGACGTCACACTGACGACATCACACTGATGACATCACACTGACGACGTCACACTGACGACGTCACACTGATGACATCACACTGATGACAACACACTGACGACGTCACACTCATGACGTCACACTGATGACGTCACACTGACGACGTCACACTGATGACGTCACACTGACGACATCACACTGATGACATCACACTGACGACATCACACTGACGACATCACACTGACGACATCACACTGATGACATCACACTGACGACATCACACTGACGACGTCACACTCATGACGTCACACTGATGACGTCACACTGACGACGTCACACTGATGACGTCACACTGACGACATCACACTGATGACATCACACTGACGACATCACACTGACGACATCACACTCATGACGTCACACTGATGACGTCACACTGACGACATCACACTGACGACATCACACTCATGACATCACACTGACGACATCACACTGATGACATCACACTCATGACATCACACTGATGACATCACACTGACGACATCACACTGATGACATCACACTCATGACATCACACTGATGACATCACACTGACGACATCACACTGATGACATCACACTGATGAGATAGCACTGATGACATCACACTGATGACATCACACTGACGACATCACACTCATGACATCACACTGATGACGTCACACTGATGACATCACACTGATGACATCACACTGACGACATCACACTGACGACATCACACTGACGACATCACACTGATGACATCACACTGATGACATCACACTGATGACATCACACTCATGACGTCACACTGACGACGTCACACTGACGACATCACACTGACGACGTCACACTCATGACGTCACACTGATGACGTCACACTGACGACGTCACACTGATGACATCACACTGATGACGTCACACTGACGACGTCACACTGACGACGTCACACTCATGACGTCACACTGATGAGATAGCACTGATGACATCACACTGACGACATCACACTGACGACATCACACTGAATACGTCACACTGATGACATCACACTGATGACGTCACACTGACGACATCACACTGATGACATCACACTGATGACATCACACTGACGACATCACACTGACGACATCACACTCATGACGTCACACTGATGACATCACACTGACGACATCACACTGATGACGTCACACTGACGACATCACACTCATGACATCACACTGACGACATCACACTGATGACGTCACACTGACGACATCACACTGATGACATCACACTGATGACATCACACTGACGACATCACACTGACGACATCACACTCAAGACATCACACTGACGACATCACACTGATGACGTCACACTGACGACATCACACTGATGACATCACACTGATGACATCACACTGATGACATCACACTCATGACGTCACACTGATGAGATAGCACTGATGACATCACACTGACGACATCACACTGACGACGTCACACTCAAGACGTCACACTGATGACATCACACTGATGACATCACACTGATGAGATAGCACTGATGACATCACACTGATGACATCACACTGACGACATCACACTGATGACATCACACTGATGAGATAGCACTGATGACATCACACTGATGACATCACACTGACGACATCACACTCATGACATCACACTGATGACGTCACACTGATGACATCACACTGATGACATCACACTGACGACATCACACTGACGACATCACACTGACGACATCACACTGATGACATCACACTGATGACATCACACTGATGACATCACACTCATGACGTCACACTGATGAGATAGCACTGATGACATCACACTGACGACATCACACTGACGACGTCACACTCATGACGTAACACTGATGACGTCACACTGACGACGTCACACTGATGACATCACACTGATGACGTCACACTGACGACGTCACACTGACGACGTCACACTCATGACGTCACACTGATGAGATAGCACTGATGACATCACACTGACGACATCACACTGACGACATCACACTGACGACGTCACACTGATGACATCACACTGATGACGTCACACTGACGACATCACACTGATGACATCACACTGATGACATCACACTGACGACATCACACTGACGACATCACACTCATGACGTCACACTGATGAGATAGCACTGATGACATCACACTGACGACGTCACACTCATGACGTCACACTGATGACGTCACACTGACGACATCACACTGACGACATCACACTGACGACGTCACACTGATGACATCACACTGACGACATCACACTGATGACGTCACACTGACGACATCACACTCATGACATCACACTGACGACATCACACTGATGACGTCACACTGACGACATCACACTGATGACATCACACTGATGACATCACACTGACGACATCACACTGACGACATCACACTCATGACATCACACTGACGACATCACACTGATGACATCACACTGATGACATCACACTGATGACATCACACTCATGACGTCACACTGATGAGATAGCACTGATGACATCACACTGACGACATCACACTGACGACGTCACACTCAAGACGTCACACTGATGACGTCACACTGACGACGTCACACTGATGACATCACACTGATGACGTCACACTGACGACGTCACACTGACGACGTCACACTCATGACGTCACACTGATGACGTCACACTGACGACGTCACACTGATGACGTCACACTGACGACATCACACTGATGACATCACACTGACGACGTCACACTGACGACGTCACACTGATGACATCACACTGATGACAACACACTGACGACGTCACACTCATGACGTCACACTGATGACGTCACACTGACGACGTCACACTGATGACGTCACACTGACGACATCACACTGATGACATCACACTGACGACATCACACTGACGACATCACACTGACGACATCACACTGATGACATCACACTGACGACATCACACTGACGACGTCACACTCATGACGTCACACTGATGACGTCACACTGACGACGTCACACTGATGACGTCACACTGACGACATCACACTGATGACATCACACTGACGACATCACACTGACGACATCACACTCATGACGTCACACTGATGACGTCACACTGACGACATCACACTGACGACATCACACTCATGACATCACACTGACGACATCACACTGATGACATCACACTCATGACATCACACTGATGACATCACACTGACGACATCACACTGATGACATCACACTCATGACATCACACTGATGACATCACACTGACGATGTAACACTCATGACGTCACACTGATGACGTCACACTGACGACGTCACACTGATGACATCACACTCATGACATCACACTGACGACATCACACTGATGACGTCACACTGACGACATCACACTGAAGACATCACACTGACGACATCACACTGACGACATCACACTGATGACGTCACACTCATGACGTCACACTGATGACGTCACACTGACGACGTCACACTGATGACGTCACACTGACGACATCACACTGATGACATCACACTGACGACATCACACTGACGACATCACACTCATGACGTCACACTGAT
The DNA here is from genome assembly GCF_026437365.1 of Eucyclogobius newberryi. Taxonomy (NCBI): domain Eukaryota; kingdom Metazoa; phylum Chordata; class Actinopteri; order Gobiiformes; family Gobiidae; genus Eucyclogobius; species Eucyclogobius newberryi. The sequence continues at coordinate 36,767 of NW_027315987.1, forward strand.
GACGTCACACTGACGACATCACACTGACGACATCACACTCATGACGTCACACTGACGACATCACACTGATGACATCACACTGACGACATCACACTGACGACATCACACTCATGACATCACTCGGATGACATCACACTCATGACATCACACTGACGACATCACACTGATGACATCACACTCATGACATCACACTGATGACATCACACTGACGACATCACACTGATGACGTCACACTGACGACATCACACTGATGACGTCACACTGACGACATCACACTGATGACATCACACTGATGACATCACACTGACGACATCACACTGACGACATCACACTCATGACATCACACTGACGACATCACACTGATGACGTCACACTGACGACATCACACTGATGACATCACACTGATGACATCACACTGATGACATCACACTCATGACGTCACACTGATGAGATAGCACTGATGACATCACACTGACGACATCACACTGACGACGTCACACTCAAGACGTCACACTGATGACATCACACTGATGACGTCACACTGACGACGTCACACTGACGACGTCACACTCATGACGTCACACTGATGAGATAGCACTGATGACATCACACTGACGACATCACACTGACGACATCACACTGACGACGTCACACTGATGACATCACACTGATGACGTCACACTGACGACATCACACTGATGACATCACACTGATGACATCACACTGACGACATCACACTGACGACATCACACTGATGACATCACACTGACGACATCACACTGACGACGTCACACTCATGACGTCACACTGATGACGTCACACTGACGACGTCACACTGATGACGTCACACTGACGACATCACACTGATGACATCACACTGACGACATCACACTGACGACATCACACTGATGACATCACACTGACGACATCACACTGACGACATCACACTGACGACATCACACTGATGACATCACACTGACGACATCACACTGACGACGTCACACTCATGACGTCACACTGATGACGTCACACTGACGACGTCACACTGATGACGTCACACTGACGACATCACACTGATGACATCACACTGACGACATCACACTCATGACGTCACACTGATGACGTCACACTGATGACGTCACACTGACGACATCACACTGACGACATCACACTGGTGACATCACACTCATGACGTCACACTGATGACGTCACACTGACGACGTCACACTGATGACGTCACACTGACGACATCACACTGATGACATCACACTGACGACATCACACTGACGACATCACACTCATGACGTCACACTGATGACGTCACACTGACGACATCACACTGACGACATCACACTCATGACGTCACACTGACGACATCACACTGATGACATCACACTGACGACATCACACTGACGACATCACACTCATGACATCACTCGGATGACATCACACTCATGACATCACACTGACGACATCACACTGATGACATCACACTCATGACATCACACTGATGACATCACACTGACGACATCACACTGATGACATCACACTCATGACGTCACACTGATGACGTCACACTGACGACGTCACACTGATGACGTCACACTGGCGACATCACACTGATGACATCACACTCATGACGTCACACTGATGACGTCACACTGACGACGTCACACTCATGACATCACACTGACGACATCACACTGATGACATCACACTCATGACATCACACTGATGACATCACACTGACGACATCACACTGGCGACGTCACACTGATGACATCACACTCATGACATCACACTGACGACATCACACTGATGACATCACACTCATGACATCACACTGACGACATCACACTGACGACGTCACACTCATGACATCACACTGACGACATCACACTCATGACATCACACTCATGACATCACACTCATGACATCACACTCATGACATCACACTCATGACATCACACTGATGACATCACTCTCATGACATCACACTCATGACATCACACTCATGACATCACACTCATGACATCACACTGACGACATCACACTCATGACATCACACTCATGACATCACACTGACGACATCACACTCATGACATCACACTCATGACATCACACTGACGACATCACACTCATGACATCACACTCATGACATCACACTCATGACATCACAGAGGGACTCAGATCTACTTCCTGTCATTTTAAACTGATTTCAACCTAATGGAAGCAGAAGGGCTCCATGTTTACCACAGATGCCCTCCCTCCTCTCTCCCACTGAACTAAGAGTGAGAGAAACAGGAGAATAAGTGTAACACACTGACGTGTCCCACAATCCTCTGGTGGAGCGGTTAAGCTGATGAATTGTGCACTTTTTGAAAGAAGCATGAGACTTTCAGGACAGGATCATTAAACAAATGAACCATACATAGTTATTTCACTTGTAGGAACATGACCCTGGTGTCTAAACATAGGTTTTGAGGTACTCTGAGTTAACTGGCATAAAATACAAGGTCCCAAGTATGTCAGCCATCTTGGATTTTCAAAATGGCCGACACCAAAGTGACAAAACTTCACATTTCAGCATAAAGAGAAGATTGAAGCATGATTTTGGTGTCTAAACATGGGTTTTGAGGTACAGTGAGTCTTATAGCATGCACTAGAATGTTCCATGTATGTCAGCCATCTTGGATTTTTTAGCATTTTAAACATGATAGAAGCATTATTTTGGTTACTGAACTTTTGGGTGTGGGTAGCTCATTAGAATTCACCAAATGTATCAAGTAATGCTTGCTTTTGCTAAAATAGTCATACTGACTGCAAAACATATCTATAAGCTGTAAATGTCTGTGTAAATATAAAAGAATGATGTTGTGTCTTTGCTAAATCACATATTATATTCCGTTGGTAATTTACTGTGTCAATTACTTTCGTCATCGATCATGTATTTAATATACCAAAATCACTAATTGTAATGTATAAAATGATCAAATACTGATTAATACCCTGTCCTTTATATACATATGCATATGCATATATAATGGTGCACCCAAAATCCCTTATGATAAGGAGTGATTCATGTATAAAGCCATTTACCTGTTACTTCTCAGGAATAAGCAGTTGTCGTTCATTGTCTCTGCATTGGTCACACTAACTCATATTTTATATTGTTTCAGGGGCATGTGAGGTGCTTTGATATGTGGTGGTCAAATGTAGAGTAGAAACTTGAGAAACTCTTCACACATCTGCTTCTCTTCTCAGCCAAAGATGCCATGTACAACAAACTGGACAATTTGTGCTTTGTGCCAAGAAGGATCAAGTGAAAGTCTCATCCGGTCCACACACAAACCAGTTGGTGCTGGCTTTGTATCACTTGCAAAAGATTTACTCCTGTGCAAAGAAGCAGAGAACTTTCCATTGCCTCTTGATCTGACGAGACCAGATGAAGGAAAGAGACTAGAGTCAGTCCTATTGTTAATGAGGCCGTGAGGCACAGAAGATGTAGGTGATGTTCAAAGCATGTTATATATGTCTCTAAAACAGCAGAGAGAAAAGCAGAAGATATCAGGCAAACACACACGTTCTTCACTCGCACCTCAATGCCACAAGTTGAAGAATCTTAGTGTTTCTTCTGTGACGATCCTGCGGGTCCTGAAGGCTTCCATGAGGTCATGACTAAACAGTTAGATATAAATGTTAGACAGTGTCACACAACTAAACCACACACAGCTTTTGGCCAAGCTTGTGCCTGGAGACATGACAGCCATGGAGGCTAAGAACCACCACAACTGTTAGAACAAACTCTATGATAGGACCAGGAGAGCAATGCAACAGGACACAAGACGATGCCTGTCTGGAAGGAACTGCATTTACTGAGCTTGTGGCCTTTATGGAGGAAAGGAGAGATATGGATTGTGCACAAGTGTTCAAGTTAGCAGAACTCTACAAGGTTCGTCTCCATCAGTTGGGGGCCCCTGCGGAGAACCACCACACAGCACTAGACTGAAGAACAGACTTCTCTTGACAGTCCCAGGCCTTATATCACATACACATCCATGGAAGCCTTAAGATCCATGCTGTGACACGGTCACTCATATCTCCAGGCTAAAATGAGTGATTTTGTAATTTTAAAGGCAGCAATTTGGAAAATCCAAGATGGCTGACATACTTGGGACATTTTAGCATATGACAGTAGACTCACAGTACCCCAAAACCCATGTTTAGACACCAAAATCATGCTTCAATCTTCTCTTTATGCTGAAATGTGAAGTTTTGTCACTTTGGTGTCGGCCATTTTAAAAAATCAAGATGGCTGACATACTTGGGACCTTGTATTTCATGCCAGTAGACTCACAGTACCTCAAAACCTATGTTTAGACACCAAGTTCATGTTCCTATGTGTCCTACAAGTGAAATAACTATGTATGGTTAAATTGCTGGCGGCCATTTTGGAAAATCCTGTTTCCAGGTCAAGGGTCAGATCCAGAGTCACATCAAATATTGACCTTAGGGGTTTAATGATCCTGTCCTGAAAGTCTCATGCTTTTCTTCAAAAAGTGCACAATTCCTTTAAAATATTGGGGTTAACCGCTCCACTATCTGGCGGAGCGTCAAAACCTGCTCATACAAGAGCAGCAGACGTCACACTGTTACCATGGCAACAGACTCAGAGTTACACCGAAAACAACGGCTATATTTAAACTCAAATGAAACAGAAAACACAGAGTTTGCCTGTTTTTTAAAAAGCTTTGTGTTGTTTTTGCAGTGTATCAGCAGCTGGTGGCGCCACAGAGGCGGAGCTTCAGAACCTTCAGTCCTCAGTGCGACGCCCACGGAGACTGGAACCCGACTCAGTGTGACCTCAACTTAGGTCTGACCCCGAGTCTCCTTCTGACCGCCATGTTCTCGTTCTGACCTCCTCCTTCTCCTCAGGTCAGTGCTGGTGTGTGGATGATGATGGACACTTCCTTCCTGGATCTCTGACCAATCGCAGAGCTCCTAAATGTAAGTCACCTTTCCTCCCCGCCCACTTTTTCAAAACGAGTGACACTTCTGTTGTAACGACACTTCTGTTGTAACGACACTTCTGTTGTAATGACACTTCTGTTGTAATGACACTTCTGTTGTAATGACACTTCTGTTGTAACGACACTTCTGTTATAACACTTCTGTTGTAATGACACTTCTGTTGTAATGACACTTCTGTTGTAATGACACTTCTGTTGTAATGACACTTCTGTTGTAACGACACTTCTGTTGTAACGACACTTCTGTTATAACACTTCTGTTGTAATGACACTTCTGTTGTAATGACACTTCTGTTGTAACGACACTTCTGTTGTAACGACACTTCTGTTATAACACTTCTGTTGTAATGACACTTCTGTTGTAATGACACTTCTGTTGTAACGACACTTCTGTTGTAACGACACTTCTGTTATAACACTTCTGTTGTAATGACACTTCTGTTGTAATGACACTTCTGTTGTAACGACACTTCTGTTGTAACGACACTTCTGTTGTAACGACACTTCTGTTGTAATGACACTTCTGTTGTAACGACACTTCTGTTGTAACGACACTTCTGTTGTAACGACACTTCTGTTGTAAGGACACTTCTGTTGTAATGACACTTCTGTTGTAACGACACTTCTGTTGTAACGACACTTCTGTTGTAATGACACTTCTGTTATAACACTTCTGTTGTAACGACACTTCTGTTGTAATGACACTTCTGTTATAACACTTCTGTTGTAATGACACTTCTGTTGTAACGACACTTCTGTTGTAATGACACTTCTGTTGTAACGACACTTCTGTTATAACGACACTTCTGTTGTAATGACACTTCTGTTGTAACGACACTTCTGTTGTAACGACACTTCTGTTATAACACTTCTGTTGTAATGACACTTCTGTTGTAATGACACTTCTGTTGTAACGTCACTTCTGTTGTAATGACACTTCTGTTGTAACGTCACTTCTGTTGTAATGACACTTCTGTTGTAACGTCACTTCTGTTATAACACTTCTGTTGTGACAACACTTCTGTTGTAACGACACTTCTGTTGTAACGACACTTCTGTTGTAATGACACTTCTGTTGTAATGACACTGCTGTTGTAACGACACTGCTGTTGTAATGACACTTCTGTTGTAACGTCACTTCTGTTATAACACTTCTGTTGTGACAACACTTCTGTTGTAACGACACTTCTGTTGTAACGACACTTCTGTTGTAACGACACGTCTGTTGTAACGACACTTCTGTTGTAACGACACTTCTGTTGTAACGACACTTCTGTTGTAATGACACTTCTGTTATAACAACACTTCTGTAGTAACAACACTTCCGTTGTAGTGACACTTCTGTTGTAACGACACTTCTGTTGTAACGACACTTCTGTTGTAATGACACTTCTGTTGTAACGACACTTCTGTTGTAATGACACTTCTGCTGTAACGACACTTCTGTTGTAACGACACTTCTGTTGTAATGACACTTCTGTTGTAACGACACTTCTGTTGTAACGACACTTCTGTTGTAAAGATACTTCTGCCGTAACGACACTTCTGTTGTAACGACACTTCTGTTGTAACGACACTTCTTTTGTAATGACACTTCTGTTATAACACTTCTGTTGTAACGACACTTCTGTTGTAACGACACTTCTGTTGTAATGACACTTCTGTTATAACGACACTTCTGTTGTATAACGAAACTTCTGTTGTAACAACACTTCTGTTGTAACGACACTTCTGTTGTAATGACACTTCTGCTGTAACGACACTTCTGTTGTAACGACACTTCTGTTGTAATGACACTTCTGTTGTAACGACACTTCTGTTGTTATAACACTTCTGCTGTAACGACACTTCTGTTGTAACTACACTTCTGTTGTAATGACACTTCTGTTGTAACGACACTTCTGTTGTAACGACATTTCTGTTGTTATAACACTTCTGCTGTAACGACACTTCTGTTGTAACAACACTTCTGTTGTAATGACACTTCTGTTGTAACGACACTTCTGTTGTAATGACACTTCTGTTGTAACGACACTTCTGTTGTTATAACACTTCTGCTGTAACGACACTTCAGTTGTAACGACACTTCTGTTGTAATGAAACTTCTGTTGTAACGACACTTCTGTTGTAATGACACTTCTGTTTTAACGACACTTCTGTTGTAATGACACTTCTGTTGTAATGACACTTCTGTTATAACGAAACTTCTGTTGTAACAACACTTCTGTTGTAATGACGCTTCTGTTGTAATGACACTTCTGTTGTAACGACACTTCTGTTGTAATGACACTTCTGTTGTAATGACACTTCTGTTGTAACGACACTTCTGTTGTAACGACATTTCTGTTGTCATAACACTTCTGCTGTAACGACACTTCTGTTGTAACGACACTTCTGTTGTAATGACACTTCTGTTGTAACGACACTTCTGTTGTAATGACACTTCTGTTGTAATGACACTTCTGTTGTAACGACACTTCTGTTGTAATGACACTTCTGTTATAACGACACTTCTGTTGTATAACGAAACTTCTGTTGTAACAACACTTCTGTTGTAACGACACTTCTGTTGTAATGACACTTCTGTTGTAACGACACTTCTGTTGTAATGACACTTCTGTTGTTATGACACTTCTGCTGTAACGACACTTCTGTTGTAACGACACTTCTGTTGTAATGACACTTCTGTTGTAACGACACTTCTGTTGTTATAACACTTCTGCTGTAACGACACTTCTGTTGTAACGACACTTCTGTTGTAATGACACTTCTGTTGTAACGACACTTCTGTTGTAACGACATTTCTGTTGTTATAACACTTCTGCTGTAACGACACTTCTGTTGTAACGACACTTCTGTTGTAATGACACTTCTGTTGTAACGACACTTCTGTTGTAATGACACTTCTGTTGTAACGACACTTCTGTTGTAACGACACTTCTGTTGTAACGACACTTCTGTTGTAATGACACTTCTGTTGTAACGACACTTCTGTTGTAATGACACTTCTGTTTTAACGACACTTCTGTTGTAATGACACTTCTGTTGTAACGACACTTCTGTTGTAATGACACTTCTGTTTTAACGACACTTCTGTTGTAACGACACTTCTGTTGTAATGACACTTCTGTTATAACACTTCTGTTGTAACGACACTTCTGTTGTAATGACGCTTCTGTTATAACACTTCTGTTGTAATGACACTTCTGTTATAAAGACACTTCTGTTGTAATGACACTTCTGTTGTAACGACACTTCTGTTGTAACGACACTTCTGTTGTAATGACACTTCTGTTGTAACGACACTTCTGTTGTAATGACACTTCTGTTGTTATGACACTTCTGCTGTAACGACACTTCTGTTGTAACGACACTTCTGTTGTAATGACACTTCTGTTGTAACGACACTTCTGTTGTTATAACACTTCTGCTGTAACGACACTTCTGTTGTAACGACACTTCTGTTGTAATGACACTTCTGTTGTAACGACACTTCTGTTGTAACGACATTTCTGTTGTTATAACACTTCTGCTGTAACGACACTTCTGTTGTAACGACACTTCTGTTGTAATGACACTTCTGTTGTAACGACACTTCTGTTGTAACGACACGTCTGTTGTAACGACACTTCTGTTGTAACGACACTTCTGTTGTAACGACACTTCTGTTGTAATGACACTTCTGTTATAACAACACTTCTGTAGTAACAACACTTCCGTTGTAGTGACACTTCTGTTGTAACGACACTTCTGTTGTAACGACACTTCTGTTGTAATGACACTTCTGTTGTAACGACACTTCTGTTGTAATGACACTTCTGCTGTAACGACACTTCTGTTGTAACGACACTTCTGTTGTAATGACACTTCTGTTGTAACGACACTTCTGTTGTAACGACACTTCTGTTGTAAAGATACTTCTGCCGTAACGACACTTCTGTTGTAACGACACTTCTGTTGTAACGACACTTCTTTTGTAATGACACTTCTGTTATAACACTTCTGTTGTAACGACACTTCTGTTGTAACGACACTTCTGTTGTAATGACACTTCTGTTATAACGACACTTCTGTTGTATAACGAAACTTCTGTTGTAACAACACTTCTGTTGTAACGACACTTCTGTTGTAATGACACTTCTGCTGTAACGACACTTCTGTTGTAACGACACTTCTGTTGTAATGACACTTCTGTTGTAACGACACTTCTGTTGTTATAACACTTCTGCTGTAACGACACTTCTGTTGTAACTACACTTCTGTTGTAATGACACTTCTGTTGTAACGACACTTCTGTTGTAACGACATTTCTGTTGTTATAACACTTCTGCTGTAACGACACTTCTGTTGTAACGACACTTCTGTTGTAATGACACTTCTGTTGTAACGACACTTCTGTTGTAATGACACTTCTGTTGTAACAACACTTCTGTTGTTATAACACTTCTGCTGTAACGACACTTCAGTTGTAACGACACTTCTGTTGTAATGAAACTTCTGTTGTAACGACACTTCTGTTGTAATGACACTTCTGTTTTAACGACACTTCTGTTGTAATGACACTTCTGTTGTAATGACACTTCTGTTATAACGAAACTTCTGTTGTAACAACACTTCTGTTGTAATGACGCTTCTGTTGTAATGACACTTCTGTTGTAACGACACTTCTGTTGTAATGACACTTCTGTTGTAATGACACTTCTGTTGTAACGACACTTCTGTTGTAACGACATTTCTGTTGTCATAACACTTCTGCTGTAACGACACTTCTGTTGTAACGACACTTCTGTTGTAATGACACTTCTGTTGTAACGACACTTCTGTTGTAATGACACTTCTGTTGTAATGACACTTCTGTTGTAACGACACTTCTGTTGTAATGACACTTCTGTTATAACGACACTTCTGTTGTATAACGAAACTTCTGTTGTAACAACACTTCTGTTGTAACGACACTTCTGTTGTAATGACACTTCTGTTGTAACGACACTTCTGTTGTAATGACACTTCTGTTGTTATGACACTTCTGCTGTAACGACACTTCTGTTGTAACGACACTTCTGTTGTAATGACACTTCTGTTGTAACGACACTTCTGTTGTTATAACACTTCTGCTGTAACGACACTTCTGTTGTAACGACACTTCTGTTGTAATGACACTTCTGTTGTAACGACACTTCTGTTGTAACGACATTTCTGTTGTTATAACACTTCTGCTGTAACGACACTTCTGTTGTAACGACACTTCTGTTGTAATGACACTTCTGTTGTAACGACACTTCTGTTGTAATGACACTTCTGTTGTAACGACACTTCTGTTGTAACGACACTTCTGTTGTAACGACACTTCTGTTGTAATGACACTTCTGTTGTAACGACACTTCTGTTGTAATGACACTTCTGTTTTAACGACACTTCTGTTGTAATGACACTTCTGTTGTAACGACACTTCTGTTGTAATGACACTTCTGTTTTAACGACACTTCTGTTGTAACGACACTTCTGTTGTAATGACACTTCTGTTATAACACTTCTGTTGTAACGACACTTCTGTTGTAATGACGCTTCTGTTATAACACTTCTGTTGTAATGACACTTCTGTTATAAAGACACTTCTGTTGTAATGACACTTCTGTTGTAACGACACTTCTGTTGTAACGACACTTCTGTTGTAATGACACTTCTGTTGTAACGACACTTCTGTTGTAATGACACTTCTGTTGTTATGACACTTCTGCTGTAACGACACTTCTGTTGTAACGACACTTCTGTTGTAATGACACTTCTGTTGTAACGACACTTCTGTTGTTATGACACTTCTGCTGTAACGACACTTCTGTTGTAACGACACTTCTGTTGTAATGACACTTCTGTTGTAACGACACTTCTGTTGTAACGACATTTCTGTTGTTATAACACTTCTGCTGTAACGACACTTCTGTTGTAACGACACTTCTGTTGTAATGACACTTCTGTTGTAACGACACTTCTGTTGTAATGACACTTCTGTTGTAACGACACTTCTGTTGTAACGACACTTCTGTTGTAACGACACTTCTGTTGTAATGACACTTCTGTTTTAACGACACTTCTGTTGTAATGACACTTCTGTTGTAACGACACTTCTGTTGTAATGACACTTCTGTTTTAACGACACTTCTGTTGTAACGACACTTCTGTTGTAATGACACTTCTGTTATAACACTTCTGTTGTAACGACACTTCTGTTGTAATGACGCTTCTGTTATAACACTTCTGTTGTAATGACACTTCTGTTATAACGACACTTCTGTTGTAATGACACTTCTGTTGTAACGACACTTCTGTTGTAACGACGCTTCTGTTATAACGACACTTCTGTTGTAACGACACTTCTGTTGTTATAACACTTCTGTTGTAATGACACTTCTGTTATAACACTTCTGTTGTAATGACACTTCTGCTGTAACGACACTTCTGTTGTAATGACACTTCTGTTGTAACGACACTTCTGTTGTAATGACACTTCTGTTGTAACGACACTTCTGTTGTAACGACACTTCTGTTGTAATGACACTTCTGTTGTAACGACACGTCTGTTGTAACGACACTTCTGTTATAACACTTCTGTTGTAACGACACTTCTGTTGTAACGAAACTTCTGTTGTAACGACACTTCTGTTATAACACTTCTGTTGTAACGACACTTCTGTTGTAACGACACTTCTGTTGTAACGACGCTTCTGTTGTTATAACACTTCTGCTGTAACGACACTTCTGTTGGAACGACGCTTCTGTTGTAACGACACTTCTGTTGTAACTACACTTCTGTTGTAACGACACTTCTGTTGTAACGACACTTCTGTTGTTATAACACTTCTGCTGTAACGACACTTCTGTTGTAACGACACTTCTCTTGTAAGACAGTTCTGTTGTAATGACACTTCTGTTATAACGACACTTCTGTTTTAACGACATTTTTGTTGTAACGACACTTCTGTTGTAACGACACTTATGTTGTAACGACACTTCTGTTGTAACGACACTTATGTTGTAATGACACTTCTGTTGTAATGACACTTCTGTTATAACGAAACTTCTGTTGTAACAACACTTCTGTTGTAATGACGCTTCTGTTGTAATGACACTTCTGTTGTAACGACACTTCTGTTGTTATAACACTTCTGTTGTAATGACACTTCTGTTATAACACTTCTGTTGTAATGACACTTCTGCTGTAACGACACTTCTGTTGTAATGACACTTCTGTTGTAACGACACTTCTGTTGTAATGACACTTCTGTTGTAACGACACTTCTGTTGTAACGACACTTCTGTTGTAATGACACTTCTGTTGTAACGACACGTCTGTTGTAACGACACTTCTGTTATAACACTTCTGTTGTAACGACACTTCTGTTGTAACGAAACTTCTGTTGTAACGACACTTCTGTTATAACACTTCTGTTGTAACGACACTTCTGTTGTAACGACACTTCTGTTGTAACGACGCTTCTGTTGTTATAAGACTTCTGCTGTAACGACACTTCTGTTGGAACGACGCTTCTGTTGTAACGACACTTCTGTTGTAACTACACTTCTGTTGTAACGACACTTCTGTTGTAACGACACTTCTGTTGTTATAACACTTCTGCTGTAACGACACTTCTGTTGTAACGACACTTCTCTTGTAAGACAGTTCTGTTGTAATGACACTTCTGTTATAACGACACTTCTGTTTTAACGACATTTTTGTTGTAACGACACTTCTGTTGTAACGACACTTATGTTGTAACGACACTTCTGTTGTAACGACACTTATGTTGTAATGACACTTCTGTTATAACGACACTTCTGTTGTAACGACACTTCTGTTGTAACGACACTTCTGTTGTAACGACACTTCTGTTGTTATAACACTTCTGCTGTAACGACACTTCTGTTGTAACGACACTTCTCTTGTAAGACAGTTCTGTTGTAACGACACTTCTGTTTTAACGACATTTCTGTTGTAACGACACTTCTGTTGTAACGACACTTATGTTGTAACGACACTTCTGTTGTAACGACACTTATGTTGTAATGACACTTCTGTTATAATGACACTTCTGTTGTAACGACACTTCTGTTGTTATAACACTTCTGCTGTAACGGCACTTCTGTTGTAACGACACTTCTGTTGTAATGACACTTCTGTTGTAACGTCACTTCTGTTGTAATGACACTTCTGTTGTAACGTCACTTCTGTTATAACACTTCTGTTGTGACAACACTTCTGTTGTAACGACACTTCTGTTGTAACGACACTTCTGTTGTAATGACACTTCTGTTGTAATGACACTGCTGTTGTAACGACACTGCTGTTGTAATGACACTTCTGTTGTAACGTCACTTCTGTTATAACACTTCTGTTGTGACAACACTTCTGTTGTAACGACACTTCTGTTGTAACGACACTTCTGTTGTAACGACACGTCTGTTGTAACGACACTTCTGTTGTAACGACACTTCTGTTGTAACGACACTTCTGTTGTAATGACACTTCTGTTATAACAACACTTCTGTAGTAACAACACTTCCGTTGTAGTGACACTTCTGTTGTAACGACACTTCTGTTGTAACGACACTTCTGTTGTAATGACACTTCTGTTGTAACGACACTTCTGTTGTAATGACACTTCTGCTGTAACGACACTTCTGTTGTAACGACACTTCTGTTGTAATGACACTTCTGTTGTAACGACACTTCTGTTGTAACGACACTTCTGTTGTAAAGATACTTCTGCCGTAACGACACTTCTGTTGTAACGACACTTCTGTTGTAATGACACTTCTGTTATAACGACACTTCTGTTGTATAACGAAACTTCTGTTGTAACAACACTTCTGTTGTAACAACACTTCTGTTGTAATGACACTTCTGCTGTAACGACACTTCTGTTGTAACGACACTTCTGTTGTAATGACACTTCTGTTGTAACGACACTTCTGTTGTTATAACACTTCTGCTGTAACGACACTTCTGTTGTAACTACACTTCTGTTGTAATGACACTTCTGTTGTAACGACACTTCTGTTGTAACGACATTTCTGTTGTTATAACACTTCTGCTGTAACGACACTTCTGTTGTAATGACACTTCTGTTGTAATGACACTTCTGTTGTAACGACACTTCTGTTGTAATGACACTTCTGTTGTAACGACACTTCTGTTGTTATAACACTTCTGCTGTAACGACACTTCTGTTGTAACGACACTTCTGTTGTAATGACACTTCTGTTGTAACGACACTTCTGTTGTAATGACACTTCTGTTGTAACGACACTTCTGTTGTAACGACACTTCTGTTGTAATGACACTTCTGTTGTAATGACACTTCTGTTGTAACGACACTTCTGTTGTAACGACACTTCTGTTGTAATGACACTTCTGTTGTAACTACACTTCTGTTGTAATGACACTTCTGTTGTAATGACACTTCTGTTGTAACGACACTTCTGTTGTAATGACACTTCTGTTGTAATGACACTTCTGTTGTAACGACACTTCTGTTGTAATGACACTTCTGTTATAACGACACTTCTGTTGTATAACGAAACTTCTGTTGTAACAACACTTCTGTTGTAACGACACTTCTGTTGTAATGACACTTCTGTTGTAACGACACTTCTGTTATAACACTTCTGTTGTAATGACACTTCTGCTGTAACGACACTTCTGTTGTAATGACACTTCTGTTGTAACGACACTTCTGTTGTAATGACACTTCTGTTGTAACGACACTTCTGTTGTAACGACACTTCTGTTGTAACGACACTTCTGTTGTAACGACACGTCTGTTGTAACGACACTTCTGTTATAACACTTCTGTTGTAACGACACTTCTGTTGTAACGAAACTTCTGTTGTAACGACACTTCTGTTATAACACTTCTGTTGTAACGACACTTCTGTTGTAACGACACTTCTGTTGTAACGACGCTTCTGTTGTTATAACACTTCTGCTGTAACGACACTTCTGTTGGAACGACGCTTCTGTTGTAACGACACTTCTGTTGTAACTACACTTCTGTTGTAACGACACTTCTGTTGTAACGACACTTCTGTTGTTATAACACTTCTGCTGTAACGACACTTCTGTTGTAACGACACTTCTCTTGTAAGACACTTCTGTTGTAATGACACTTCTGTTATAACGACACTTCAGTTTTAACGACATTTCTGTTGTAACGACACTTCTGTTGTAACGACACTTATGTTGTAACGACACTTCTGTTGTAACGACACTTATGTTGTAATGACACTTCTGTTATAACGACACTTCTGTTGTAACGACACTTCTGTTGTAACGACACTTCTGTTGTAACGACACTTCTGTTGTAATGACACTTCTGTTTTAACGACACTTCTGTTGTAATGACACTTCTGTTGTAACGACACTTCTGTTGTAATGACACTTCTGTTTTAACGACACTTCTGTTGTAACGACACTTCTGTTGTAATGACACTTCTGTTATAACACTTCTGTTGTAACGACACTTCTGTTGTAATGACGCTTCTGTTATAACACTTCTGTTGTAATGACACTTCTGTTATAAAGACACTTCTGTTGTAATGACACTTCTGTTGTAACGACACTTCTGTTGTAACGACACTTCTGTTGTAATGACACTTCTGTTGTAACGACACTTCTGTTGTAATGACACTTCTGTTGTTATGACACTTCTGCTGTAACGACACTTCTGTTGTAACGACACTTCTGTTGTAATGACACTTCTGTTGTAACGACACTTCTGTTGTAATGACACTTCTGTTGTAACACTTCTGTTGTAACGACACTTCTGTTGTAACGAAACTTCTGTTGTAACGACACTTCTGTTATAACACTTCTGTTGTAACGACACTTCTGTTGTAACGACACTTCTGTTGTAACGACGCTTCTGTTGTTATAACACTTCTGCTGTAACGACACTTCTGTTGGAACGACGCTTCTGTTGTAACGACACTTCTGTTGTAACTACACTTCTGTTGTAACGACACTTCTGTTGTAACGACACTTCTGTTGTTATAACACTTCTGCTGTAACGACACTTCTGTTGTAACGACACTTCTCTTGTAAGACAGTTCTGTTGTAATGACACTTCTGTTATAACGACACTTCTGTTTTAACGACATTTTTGTTGTAACGACACTTCTGTTGTAACGACACTTATGTTGTAACGACACTTCTGTTGTAACGACACTTATGTTGTAATGACACTTCTGTTGTAATGACACTTCTGTTATAACGAAACTTCTGTTGTAACAACACTTCTGTTGTAATGACGCTTCTGTTGTAATGACACTTCTGTTGTAACGACACTTCTGTTGTTATAACACTTCTGTTGTAATGACACTTCTGTTATAACACTTCTGTTGTAATGACACTTCTGCTGTAACGACACTTCTGTTGTAATGACACTTCTGTTGTAACGACACTTCTGTTGTAATGACACTTCTGTTGTAACGACACTTCTGTTGTAACGACACTTCTGTTGTAATGACACTTCTGTTGTAACGACACGTCTGTTGTAACGACACTTCTGTTATAACACTTCTGTTGTAACGACACTTCTGTTGTAACGAAACTTCTGTTGTAACGACACTTCTGTTATAACACTTCTGTTGTAACGACACTTCTGTTGTAACGACACTTCTGTTGTAACGACGCTTCTGTTGTTATAACACTTCTGCTGTAACGACACTTCTGTTGGAACGACGCTTCTGTTGTAACGACACTTCTGTTGTAACTACACTTCTGTTGTAACGACACTTCTGTTGTAACGACACTTCTGTTGTTATAACACTTCTGCTGTAACGACACTTCTGTTGTAACGACACTTCTCTTGTAAGACAGTTCTGTTGTAATGACACTTCTGTTATAACGACACTTCTGTTTTAACGACATTTTTGTTGTAACGACACTTCTGTTGTAACGACACTTATGTTGTAACGACACTTCTGTTGTAACGACACTTATGTTGTAATGACACTTCTGTTATAACGACACTTCTGTTGTAACGACACTTCTGTTGTAACGACACTTCTGTTGTAACGACACTTCTGTTGTTATAACACTTCTGCTGTAACGACACTTCTGTTGTAACGACACTTCTCTTGTAAGACAGTTCTGTTGTAACGACACTTCTGTTTTAACGACATTTCTGTTGTAACGACACTTCTGTTGTAACGACACTTATGTTGTAACGACACTTCTGTTGTAACGACACTTATGTTGTAATGACACTTCTGTTATAATGACACTTCTGTTGTAACGACACTTCTGTTGTTATAACACTTCTGCTGTAACGGCACTTCTGTTGTAACGACACTTCTGTTGTAATGACACTTCTGTTGTAACGTCACTTCTGTTGTAATGACACTTCTGTTGTAACGTCACTTCTGTTATAACACTTCTGTTGTGACAACACTTCTGTTGTAACGACACTTCTGTTGTAACGACACTTCTGTTGTAATGACACTTCTGTTGTAATGACACTGCTGTTGTAACGACACTGCTGTTGTAATGACACTTCTGTTGTAACGTCACTTCTGTTATAACACTTCTGTTGTGACAACACTTCTGTTGTAACGACACTTCTGTTGTAACGACACTTCTGTTGTAACGACACGTCTGTTGTAACGACACTTCTGTTGTAACGACACTTCTGTTGTAACGACACTTCTGTTGTAATGACACTTCTGTTATAACAACACTTCTGTAGTAACAACACTTCCGTTGTAGTGACACTTCTGTTGTAACGACACTTCTGTTGTAACGACACTTCTGTTGTAATGACACTTCTGTTGTAACGACACTTCTGTTGTAATGACACTTCTGCTGTAACGACACTTCTGTTGTAACGACACTTCTGTTGTAATGACACTTCTGTTGTAACGACACTTCTGTTGTAACGACACTTCTGTTGTAAAGATACTTCTGCCGTAACGACACTTCTGTTGTAACGACACTTCTGTTGTAATGACACTTCTGTTATAACGACACTTCTGTTGTATAACGAAACTTCTGTTGTAACAACACTTCTGTTGTAACAACACTTCTGTTGTAATGACACTTCTGCTGTAACGACACTTCTGTTGTAACGACACTTCTGTTGTAATGACACTTCTGTTGTAACGACACTTCTGTTGTTATAACACTTCTGCTGTAACGACACTTCTGTTGTAACTACACTTCTGTTGTAATGACACTTCTGTTGTAACGACACTTCTGTTGTAACGACATTTCTGTTGTTATAACACTTCTGCTGTAACGACACTTCTGTTGTAACGACACTTCTGTTGTAATGACACTTCTGTTGTAACGACACTTCTGTTGTAATGACACTTCTGTTGTAACGACACTTCTGTTGTTATAACACTTCTGCTGTAACGACACTTCTGTTGTAACGACACTTCTGTTGTAATGACACTTCTGTTGTAACGACACTTCTGTTGTAATGACACTTCTGTTGTAACGACACTTCTGTTGTAACGACACTTCTGTTGTAATGACACTTCTGTTGTAATGACACTTCTGTTGTAACGACACTTCTGTTGTAACGACACTTCTGTTGTAATGACACTTCTGTTGTAACTACACTTCTGTTGTAATGACACTTCTGTTGTAATGACACTTCTGTTGTAACGACACTTCTGTTGTAATGACACTTCTGTTGTAATGACACTTCTGTTGTAACGACACTTCTGTTGTAATGACACTTCTGTTATAACGACACTTCTGTTGTATAACGAAACTTCTGTTGTAACAACACTTCTGTTGTAACGACACTTCTGTTGTAATGACACTTCTGTTGTAACGACACTTCTGTTATAACACTTCTGTTGTAATGACACTTCTGCTGTAACGACACTTCTGTTGTAATGACACTTCTGTTGTAACGACACTTCTGTTGTAATGACACTTCTGTTGTAACGACACTTCTGTTGTAACGACACTTCTGTTGTAACGACACTTCTGTTGTAACGACACGTCTGTTGTAACGACACTTCTGTTATAACACTTCTGTTGTAACGACACTTCTGTTGTAACGAAACTTCTGTTGTAACGACACTTCTGTTATAACACTTCTGTTGTAACGACACTTCTGTTGTAACGACACTTCTGTTGTAACGACGCTTCTGTTGTTATAACACTTCTGCTGTAACGACACTTCTGTTGGAACGACGCTTCTGTTGTAACGACACTTCTGTTGTAACTACACTTCTGTTGTAACGACACTTCTGTTGTAACGACACTTCTGTTGTTATAACACTTCTGCTGTAACGACACTTCTGTTGTAACGACACTTCTCTTGTAAGACACTTCTGTTGTAATGACACTTCTGTTATAACGACACTTCTGTTTTAACGACATTTCTGTTGTAACGACACTTCTGTTGTAACGACACTTATGTTGTAACGACACTTCTGTTGTAACGACACTTATGTTGTAATGACACTTCTGTTATAACGACACTTCTGTTGTAACGACACTTCTGTTGTAACGACACTTCTGTTGTAACGACACTTCTGTTGTAATGACACTTCTGTTTTAACGACACTTCTGTTGTAATGACACTTCTGTTGTAACGACACTTCTGTTGTAATGACACTTCTGTTTTAACGACACTTCTGTTGTAACGACACTTCTGTTGTAATGACACTTCTGTTATAACACTTCTGTTGTAACGACACTTCTGTTGTAATGACGCTTCTGTTATAACACTTCTGTTGTAATGACACTTCTGTTATAAAGACACTTCTGTTGTAATGACACTTCTGTTGTAACGACACTTCTGTTGTAACGACACTTCTGTTGTAATGACACTTCTGTTGTAACGACACTTCTGTTGTAATGACACTTCTGTTGTTATGACACTTCTGCTGTAACGACACTTCTGTTGTAACGACACTTCTGTTGTAATGACACTTCTGTTGTAACGACACTTCTGTTGTAATGACACTTCTGTTGTAACGACACTTCTGTTGTAACGACATTTCTGTTGTTATAACACTTCTGCTGTAACGACACTTCTGTTGTAACGACACTTCTGTTGTAATGACACTTCTGTTGTAACGACACTTCTGTTGTAATGACACTTCTGTTGTAACGACACTTCTGTTGTAACGACACTTCTGTTGTAACGACACTTCTGTTGTAATGACACTTCTGTTATAACACTTCTGTTGTAACGACACTTCTGTTGTAATGACGCTTCTGTTATAACACTTCTGTTGTAACGACACTTCTGTTGTAATGACGCTTCTGTTATAACACTTCTGTTGTAATGACACTTCTGTTATAACGACACTTCTGTTGTAATGACACTTCTGTTGTAACGACACTTCTGTTGTAACGACGCTTCTGTTATAACGACACTTCTGTTGTAACGACACTTCTGTTGTTATAACACTTCTGTTGTAATGACACTTCTGTTATAACACTTCTGTTGTAACGACACTTCTGTTGTAATGACGCTTCTGTTATAACACTTCTGTTGTAATGACACTTCTGTTATAACGACACTTCTGTTGTAATGACACTTCTGTTGTAACGACAATTCTGTTGTAACGACGCTTCTGTTATAACGACACTTCTGTTGTAACGACACTTCTGTTGTTATAACACTTCTGTTGTAATGACACTTCTGTTATAACACTTCTGTTGTAATGACACTTCTGCTGTAACGACACTTCTGTTGTAATGACACTTCTGTTGTAACGACACTTCTGTTGTAATGACACTTCTGTTGTAACGACACTTCTGTTGTAACGACACTTCTGTTGTAACGACACTTCTGTTGTAACGACACGTCTGTTGTAACGACACTTCTGTTATAACACTTCTGTTGTAACGACACTTCTGTTGTAACGAAACTTCTGTTGTAACGACACTTCTGTTATAACACTTCTGTTGTAACGACACTTCTGTTGTAACGACACTTCTGTTGTAACGACGCTTCTGTTGTTATAACACTTCTGCTGTAACGACACTTCTGTTGGAACGACGCTTCTGTTGTAACGACACTTCTGTTGTAACTACACTTCTGTTGTAACGACACTTCTGTTGTAACGACACTTCTGTTGTTATAACACTTCTGCTGTAACGACACTTCTGTTGTAACGACACTTCTCTTGTAAGACACTTCTGTTGTAATGACACTTCTGTTATAACGACACTTCTGTTTTAACGACATTTCTGTTGTAACGACACTTCTGTTGTAACGACACTTATGTTGTAATGACACTTCTGTTATAACGACACTTCTGTTGTAACGACACTTCTGTTGTAACGACACTTCTGTTGTAATGACATTTCTGTTGTAATGACACTTCTGTTGTAACGACACTTCTGTTGTTATAACACTTCTGCTGTAACGGCACTTCTGTTGTAACGACACTTCTGTTGTAATGACACTTCTGCTGTAACGACACTTCTGTTGTAATGACACTTCTGTTGTAATGACACTTCTGTTGTAACGACACTTCTGTTGTAACGACACTTATGTTTTAACGACACTTCTGTTGTAACGACACTTCTGTTGTAATGACACTTCTGTTATAACACTTCTGTTGTAACGACACTTCTGTTGTAATGACGCTTCTGTTATAACACTTCTGTTGTAATGACACTTCTGTTATAACGACACTTCTGTTGTAATGACACTTCTGTTGTAACGACACTTCTGTTGTAACGAGGCTTCTGTTATAACGACACTTCTGTTGTAACGACACTTCTGTTGTTATAACACTTCTGTTGTAATGACACTTCTGCTGTAACGACACTTCTGTTGTAATGACACTTCTGTTGTAACGACACTTCTGTTGTAACGACACTTCTGTTGTAACGACACTTCTGTTGTAACGACACGTCTGTTGTAACGACACTTCTGTTATAACACTTCTGTTGTAACGACACTTCTGTTGTAACGAAACTTCTGTTGTAACGACACTTCTGTTATAACACTTCTGTTGTAACGACACTTCTGTTGTAATGACGCTTCTGTTATAACACTTCTGTTGTAACGACACTTCTGTTGTAATGACGCTTCTGTTATAACACTTCTGTTGTAATGACACTTCTGTTATAACGACACTTCTGTTGTAATGACACTTCTGTTGTAACGACACTTCTGTTGTAACGACGCTTCTGTTATAACGACACTTCTGTTGTAACGACACTTCTGTTGTTATAACACTTCTGTTGTAATGACACTTCTGTTATAACACTTCTGTTGTAACGACACTTCTGTTGTAATGACGCTTCTGTTATAACACTTCTGTTGTAATGACACTTCTGTTATAACGACACTTCTGTTGTAATGACACTTCTGTTGTAACGACAATTCTGTTGTAACGACGCTTCTGTTATAACGACACTTCTGTTGTAACGACACTTCTGTTGTTATAACACTTCTGTTGTAATGACACTTCTGTTATAACACTTCTGTTGTAATGACACTTCTGCTGTAACGACACTTCTGTTGTAATGACACTTCTGTTGTAACGACACTTCTGTTGTAATGACACTTCTGTTGTAACGACACTTCTGTTGTAACGACACTTCTGTTGTAACGACACTTCTGTTGTAACGACACGTCTGTTGTAACGACACTTCTGTTATAACACTTCTGTTGTAACGACACTTCTGTTGTAACGAAACTTCTGTTGTAACGACACTTCTGTTATAACACTTCTGTTGTAACGACACTTCTGTTGTAACGACACTTCTGTTGTAACGACGCTTCTGTTGTTATAACACTTCTGCTGTAACGACACTTCTGTTGGAACGACGCTTCTGTTGTAACGACACTTCTGTTGTAACTACACTTCTGTTGTAACGACACTTCTGTTGTAACGACACTTCTGTTGTTATAACACTTCTGCTGTAACGACACTTCTGTTGTAACGACACTTCTCTTGTAAGACACTTCTGTTGTAATGACACTTCTGTTGTAATGACATTTCTGTTGTAATGACACTTCTGTTGTAACGACACTTCTGTTGTTATAACACTTCTGCTGTAACGACACTTCTGTTGTAACGACACTTCTCTTGTAAGACACTTCTGTTGTAATGACACTTCTGTTATAACGACACTTCTGTTGTAATGACACTTCTGCTGTAACGACACTTCTGTTATAACGACACTTCTGTTTTAACGACATTTCTGTTGTAACGACACTTCTGTTGTAACGACACTTATGTTGTAACGACACTTCTGTTGTAACGACACTTATGTTGTAATGACACTTCTGTTATAACGACACTTCTGTTGTAACGACACTTCTGTTGTAACGACACTTCTGTTGTAATGACATTTCTGTTGTAATGACACTTCTGTTGTAACGACACTTCTGTTGTTATAACACTTCTGCTGTAACGGCACTTCTGTTGTAACGACACTTCTGTTGTAATGACACTTCTGCTGTAACGACACTTCTGTTGTAATGACACTTCTGTTGTAATGACACTTCTGTTGTAACGACACTTCTGTTGTAACGACACTTATGTTTTAACGACACTTCTGTTGTAACGACACTTCTGTTGTAATGACACTTCTGTTATAACACTTCTGTTGTAACGACACTTCTGTTGTAATGACGCTTCTGTTATAACACTTCTGTTGTAATGACACTTCTGTTATAACGACACTTCTGTTGTAATGACACTTCTGTTGTAACGACACTTCTGTTGTAACGAGGCTTCTGTTATAACGACACTTCTGTTGTAACGACACTTCTGTTGTTATAACACTTCTGTTGTAATGACACTTCTGCTGTAACGACACTTCTGTTGTAATGACACTTCTGTTGTAACGACACTTCTGTTGTAACGACACTTCTGTTGTAACGACACTTCTGTTGTAACGACACGTCTGTTGTAACGACACTTCTGTTATAACACTTCTGTTGTAACGACACTTCTGTTGTAACGAAACTTCTGTTGTAACGACACTTCTGTTATAACACTTCTGTTGTAACGACACTTCTGTTGTAACGACACTTCTGTTGTAACGACGCTTCTGTTGTTATAACACTTCTGCTGTAACGACACTTCTGTTGTAACGACGCTTCTGTTGTAACGACACTTCTGTTGTAACGACACTTCTGTTGTAACGACAATTCTGTTGTTATAACACTTCTGCTGTAACGACACTTCTGTTGTAACGACACTTCTCTTGTAAGACACTTCTGTTGTAATGACACTTCTGTTATAACGACACTTCTGTTGTAATGACACTTCTGCTGTAACGACACTTCTGTTGTAATGACACTTCTGTTGTAACGACACTTCTGTTGTAACGACACTTCTGTTGTAACGACACTTCTGTTGTAATGACACTTCTGTTATAACACTTCTGTTGTAACGACACTTCTGTTGTTATAACACTTCTGCTGTAACGACACTTCTGTTGTAACGACACTTCTCTTGTAAGACACTTCTGTTGTAATGACACTTCTGTTATAACGACACTTCTGTTGTAACGACACTTCTGTTGTAACGACACTTCTGTTGTAACGACACTTCTGTTGTAACAACACTTCTGTTGTAACGACACTTCTGTTGTAATGACATTTCTGTTGTAACGACACTTCTGTTGTAACGACACTTCTGTTGTAATGACACTTCTGCTGTAACGACACTTCTGTTGTAATGACACTTCTGTTGTAACGACACTTCTGTTGTAACGACACTTCTGTTGTAACGACACTTCTGTTGTAATGACACTTCTGTTGTAACGACACTTCTGTTGTAACGACACTTCTGTTGTAACGACACTTCTGTTGTAATGACACTTCTGTTGTAACGACACTTCTGTTGTAACGACACTTCTGTTGTAACGACACTTCTGTTGTAACGACACGTCTGTTGTAACGACACTTCTGTTATAACACTTCTGTTGTAACGACACTTCTGTTGTAACGAAACTTCTGTTGTAACGACACTTCTGTTATAACACTTCTGTTGTAACGACACTTCTGTTGTAACGACACTTCTGTTGTAACGACGCTTCTGTTGTTATAACACTTCTGCTGTAACGACACTTCTGTTGTAACGACACTTCTCTTGTAAGACACTTCTGTTGTAATGACACTTCTGTTATAACGACACTTCTGTTGTAACAACACTTCTGTTGTAACGACACTTCTGTTGTAACGACACTTCTGTTGTAACGACACTTCTGTTGTTATAACACTTCTGCTGTAACGACACTTCTGTTGTAACGACACTTCTCTTGTAAGACACTTCTGTTGTAATGACACTTCTGTTATAACGACACTTCTGTTGTAACAACACTTCTGTTGTAACGACACTTCTGTTGTAATGACATTTCTGTTGTAACGACACTTCTGTTGTAACGACACTTCTGCTGTAATGACACTTCTGTTGTAATGACACTTCTGTTGTAACCACACTTCTGTTGTAACGACACTTCTGTTGTAACGACACTTCTGTTGTAATGACACTTCTGTTGTAACGACACTTCTTTTGTAACGACACTTCTGTTGTAACGACACTTCTGTTGTAATGACACTTCTGCTGTAACGACACTTCTGTTGTAATGACACTTCTGTTGTAACGACACTTCTGTTGTAATGACACTTCTGTTGTAATGACACTTCTGTTATAACGACACTTCTCTTGTAAGACACTTCTGTTGTAATGACACTTCTGTTATAACGACACTTCTGTTGTAACAACACTTCTGTTGTAACGACACTTCTGTTGTAACGACACTTCTGTTGTAACGACACTTCTGTTGTAACGACACTTCTGTTGTAATGACATTTCTGTTGTAACGACACTTCTGCTGTAACGACACTTCTGTTGTAATGACACTTCTGTTGTAACGACACTTCTGTTGTAACGACACGTCTGTTGTAACGACACTTCTGTTGTAACGACACTTCTGTTGTAATGACACTTCTGTTGTAACGACACTTCTGTTGTAACGACACTTCTGTTGTAACGACACTTCTGTTGTAACGACACTTCTGTTGTAACGACACTTCTGTTGTAACGACACTTCTGTTGTAACGACACGTCTGTTGTAACGACACTTCTGTTATAACACTTCTGTTGTAACGACACTTCTGTTGTAACGAAACTTCTGTTGTAACGACACTTCTGTTATAACACTTCTGTTGTAACGACACTTCTGTTGTAACGACACTTCTGTTGTAACGACGCTTCTGTTGTTATAACACTTCTGCTGTAATGACACTTCTGTTGTAACGACACTTCTGTTGTAATGACACTTCTGTTGTAACGACACTTCTCTTGTAAGACACTTCTGTTGTAATGACACTTCTGTTATAACGACACTTCTGTTGTAACAACACTTCTGTTGTAACGACACTTCTGTTGTAATGACACTTCTGTTGTAACGACACTTCTGTTGTTATAACACTTCTGCTGTAACTACACTTCTGTTGTAACCACACTTCTGTTGTAACGACACTTCTGTTGTAACGACACTTCTGTTGTAATGACACTTCTGTTATAACACTTCTGTTGTAACGACACTTCTGTTGTTATAACACTTCTGCTGTAACGACACTTCTGCTGTAACGACACTTCTGTTGTAATGACACTTCTGTTGTAACGACACTTCTGTTGTAACGACACTTCTGTTGTAACGACACTTCTGTTGTAACGACACTTCTGTTGTAAGGACACTTCTGTTGTAACGACACTTCTGTTGTAATGACACTTCTGTTGTAACAACACTTCTGTTGTAACGACACTTCTGTTGTAATGACACTTCTGTTGTAACGACACTTCTGTTGTAACGACACTTCTGTTGTAATGACACTTCTGCTGTAACGACACTTCTGTTGTAATGACACTTCTGTTGTAACGACACTTCTGTTGTAATGACACTTCTGTTGTAACGACACTTCTGTTGTAATGACACTTCTGTTGTAATGACACTTCTGTTGTAACGACACTTCTGTTGTAATGACACTTCTGTTGTAACAACACTTCTGTTGTTATGACACTTCTGTTGTAGTGACACTTCTGTTGTAACGACACTTCTGTTGTTGTACTGTGTTTGTCCACCAGGTGGCAGCAGGCATACGATTGCACGCGCCCAGACGCTGCTCTCTGATTGGCTGAAAGATCCTCCACGTGCTTCTGGATCAGTTGCGTGTGCGTCTGGGACCGGCGCCTCCAGCTGTCACAGTGAGTACTGCACTTACACCATGACATCATCCACACGACACATAAGATTATATATATTATATATTATATATTATATTATATTATATATTGTATATTATATTATATATTATATATTATATTATTATCAGACAAACGCTCACTAAGAAGCAGCTCGTTGTGATTTTGTCTCCCTTTTAGTGATTTAAGCTATTGTTTTATCTCTTTTATTCCTGGTTTTCTTTTTGCCCATTTGCATTTGTGTTCAGCTTCTGAGACTTAATTATCAAGATGTTATTAAAATCATCGATAATAAATGTGTTTATCACTTTAAATAAATAAGTCCAGACTTATTGTTCCATTTTTGTTTAGTTGTGTTTGTGTGTGTCTCATTGTGTGTAAAGATGGTCTTATGTCGTCTTGTGTGCGTCTCATTGTGTGTAAAGATGGTCTTATGTCGTCTTGTGTGTGTCTCATTGTGTGTAAAGATGGTCTTATGTCCTCTTGTGTGTGTCTCATTGTGTGTAAAGATGGTCTTATGTCCTCTTGTGTGTGTCTCATTGTGTGTAAAGATGGTCTTATGTCCTCTTGTGTGTGTCTCATTGTGTGTAAAGATGGTCTTATGTCCTCTTGTGTGTGTCTCATTGTGTGTAAAGATGGTCTTATGTCCTCTTGTGTGTGTCTCATTGTGTGTAAAGATGGTCTTATGTCGTCTTGTGTCTTTGTGGATTTGTTCCGTTCTTTTGGACATAATTGAGGTGAATAAACGATAGTCACATTCAGAATAGAAATAGTCTCTATGAGGCACAGTGCAGTCGCTCCTTCAGGGACATGAGGGACATGAGGGGAGGAGTTTCACTCTAGGAGTTTTGTGACGGTTAAAAGTTGCCAAAAGAAAAGGTGTAAATGTGTCTTTAGAGCTTTATAAAACTCTGAGGTGAAACCATGTGGTAAAGAGATGAACTCATGACCTTTAACCTCAGCTGAAGGTCTCTGGTCCGACTCGCTCCCTGTTCTCCTTCAGGTCCTCATTGCCTCGTCCCGGACATTTCCCATGGTGCTTTGCGGTGTGGTCCGGTCACTGACGGTCACCAGCGCTGTGACCTCGTCTGTTCCAAGGGTCACCATAACACACTTCCTGTCAGCAACTTCCTGTGTGAGATCAAGACCAAGTCCTGGACCGGGACCAGACCCGGTCCTCAGGCCTGTCAGAGTGAGTCCACAAAGTCCTGGTTTAGTCCTGGTTTAGACCTGGTTTAGTCCTGGTTTAGACCTGGTTTAGACCTGGTTTAGACCTGGTTTAGTCCTGGTTTAGACCTGGTTTAGACCTGGTTTAGACCTGGTTTAGACCTGGTTTAGACCTGGTTTAGTCCTGGTTTAGACCTGGTTTAGACCTGGTTTAGACCTGGTTTAGACCTGGTTTAGTCCTGGTTTAGACCTGGTTTAGACCTGGTTTAGTCCTGGTTTAGACCTGGTTTAGACCTGGTTTAGACCTGGTTTAGTCCTGGTTTAGACCTGGTTTAGACCTGGTTTAGACCTGGTTTAGACCTGGTTTAGACCTGGTTTAGTCCTGGTTTAGTCCTGGTTTAGACCTGGTTTAGACCTGGTTTAGACCTGGTTTAGACCTGGTTTAGACCTGGTTTAGTCCTGGTTTAGTCCTGGTTTAGACCTGGTTTAGACCTGGTTTAGACCTGGTTTAGACCTGGTTTAGACCTGGTTTAGTCCTGGTTTAGTCCTGGTTTAGACCTGGTTTAGACCTGGTTTAGACCTGGTTTAGACCTGGTTTAGTCCTGGTTTAGACCTGGTTTAGACCTGGTTTAGACCTGGTTTAGACCTGGTTTAGACCTGGTTTAGTCCTGGTTTAGTCCTGGTTTAGTCCTGGTTTAGACCTGGTTTAGACCTGGTTTAGACCTGGTTTAGACCTGGTTTAGTCCTGGTTTAGACCTGGTTTAGACCTGGTTTAGACCTGGTTTAGACCTGGTTTAGACCTGGTTTAGTCCTGGTTTAGTCCTGGTTTAGTCCTGGTTTAGACCTGGTTTAGACCTGGTTTAGACCTGGTTTAGACCTGGTTTAGACCTGGTCCTGACCCTCCCTCTTTCAGTCCCTCAGCCTCTGCAGACCTGGTCCTGGTCTCAGACCTGGTCTTGGGTCCAGTCCTGTTCTGGCTCTGGTTCTGTGGACCGGGTGCTGTTGCATGCTCTGTCCAGCAGGGGGCTCTGCGTGGCTCAGGTCAGTCACAGACGAGGACACGACACAGAAGAGACATTCAACAAACATCTCATATTTTTGTGATTCTCCCTCAAACCAATCAATTTTCTTCTGAGCTTTTATTTCAAGTTTTGTCTCTTTATTTTTGAACTTAAACAGGAGTGTGGCAGTCCATTCTAGACCCACTCTAGACCCACTCTAGTCCCACTCTAGTCCCACTCTAGACCTACTCTAGTCCCACTCTAGTCCTACTCTAGTCCCACTCTAGACCCACTCTAGACCTACTCTAGTCCCACTCTAGTCCCACTCTAGACCTACTCTAGACCCACTCTAGACCCACTCTAGACCCACTCTAGTCCCACTCTAGTCCCACTCTAGACCCACTCTAGTCCCACTCTAGTCCCACTCTAGACCTACTCTAGACCCACTCTAGTCCCACTCTAGTCCCACTCTAGACCCACTCTAGTCCCACTCTAGTCCCACTCTAGACCTACTCTAGTCCCACTCTAGTCCTACTCTAGTCCCACTCTAGACCCACTCTAGACCTACTCTAGTCCCACTCTAGTCCCACTCTAGTCCCACTCTAGTCCTACTCTAGTCCCACTCTAGACCCACTCTAGACCTACTCTAGTCCCACTCTAGTCCCACTCTAGTCCCACTCTAGTCCTACTCTAGTCCCACTCTAGACCCACTCTAGACCCACTCTAGACCCACTCTAGTCCCACTCTAGTCCCACTCTAGACCCACTCTAGTCCCACTCTAGTCCCACTCTAGACCCACTCTAGACCTACTCTAGACCCACTCTAGACCCACTCTAGTCCCACTCTAGACCTACTCTAGTCCCACTCTAGTCCTACTCTAGTCCCACTCTAGACCCACTCTAGACCCACTCTTGACCCACTCTAGTTCCACTCTAGACCCACTCTAGACCCACTCTAGTCCCACTCTAGTCCCACTCTAGTCCCACTCTAGACCTACTCTAGTCCCACTCTAGTCCCACTCTAGTCCCACTCTAGACCCACTCTAGACCCACTCTTGACCCACTCTAGTCCCACTCTAGACCCACTCTAGACCCACTCTAGACCTACTCTAGACCCACTCTAGACCCACTCTAGTCCCACTCTAGACCTACTCTAGTCCCACTCTAGACCCACTCTAGTCCCACTCTAGACCCACTCTAGACCTACTCTAGTCCCACTCTAGACCCACTCTAGTCCCACTCTAGACCCACTCTAGACCCACTCTAGTCCCACTCTTGACCCACTCTAGTCCCACTCTAGACCTACTCTAGTCCCACTCTAGACCCACTCTAGTCCCACTCTAGACCCACTCTAGACCTACTCTAGTCCCACTCTAGTCCCACTCTAGACCCACTCTAGTCCCACTCTAGACCCACTCTAGACCCACTCTAGACCCACTCTAGACCCACTCTAGACCTACTCTAGTCCCACTCTAGTCCCACTCTAGTCCCACTCTAGACCTACTCTAGTCCCACTCTAGACCCACTCTAGTCCCACTCTAGACCCACTCTAGACCTACTCTAGTCCCACTCTAGACCCACTCTAGTCCCACTCTAGACCCACTCTAGACCCACTCTAGTCCCACTCTTGACCCACTCTAGTCCCACTCTAGACCTACTCTAGTCCCACTCTAGACCCACTCTAGTCCCACTCTAGACCCACTCTAGACCTACTCTAGTCCCACTCTAGTCCCACTCTAGACCCACTCTAGACCCACTCTAGACCCACTCTAGACCCACTCTAGACCTACTCTAGACCCACTCTAGACCTACTCTAGTCCCACTCTAGACCCACTCTAGACCTACTCTAGTCCCACTCTAGACCCACTCTAGTCCCACTCTAGACCTACTCTAGTCCCACTCTAGTCCCACTCTAGACCTACTCTAGACCCACTCTAGACCTATCCAATCCACTTTATTTATATAGCACGATTTATACAACCAGAAGTTCCAAAGTGCTTCACAGCAGGTAAAAGACAGGCAAAAATAGGATAAAAGTAACAAAATAAGATATAAAAACAAAATCAAATAGAAAATTGAATCAAACAAACATTAAAATAAATGGAATAAAAATAAACAAAATCAAATAGATAAAAAGGTGCTGCCCTCCCAACATAAAACATACAACACATACAACACACAACACATATAAAACATATAACACATACAACACATACAACACATACAACACATATAAAACATACAACACATATAACACATATAACACATACAACACATATAACACATATAACACATACAACACATACAACACATACAACACATACAACACATATAACACATACAACACATACAACACATATAATACATACAACACATATAAAACATACAACACATATAACACATACAACACATATAACACATACAACACATACAACACATACAACACATATAACACATACAACACATATAACACATACAACACATACAACACATACAACACATATAACACATACAACACATACAACACATACAACACATACAACACATACAACACATACAACACATACAACACATACAACACATACAACACATACAACACATACAACACATAAAACATACAACACATATAACTAATACAACACATATAAAACATACAACACATATAAAACATACAACACATACAACACATACAACACATATAACACATACAACACATACAACACATACAACACATACAACACATACAACACATATAACACATACAACACATATAAAACACAACACATATAAGGAGTCAGATGTGTTAACACTAAAGGAGTCAGATGTGTTAACAGTAAAGGAGTCAGATGTGTTAACACTAAAGGAGTCAGATGTGTTAACACTAAAGGAGTCATATGTGTTTACACTAAAGGAGTCAGATGTGTTACACTAAAGGAGTCAGATGTGTTAACAGTAAAGGAGTCAGATGTGTTAACACTAAAGGAGTCAGATGTGTTACACTAAAGGAGTCAGATGTGTTACACTAAAGGAGTCAGATGTGTTAACAGTAAAGGAGTCAGATGTGTTAACACTAAAGGAGTCAGATGTGTTAACACTAAAGGAGTCAGATGTGTTACACTAAAGGAGTCAGATGTGTTACACTAAAGGAGTCAGATGTGTTACACTAAAGGAGTCAGATGTGTTACACTAAAGGAGTCAGATGTGTTAACACTAAAGGAGTCAGATGTGTTAACAGTAAAGGAGTCAGATGTGTTAACACTATAGGAGTCAGATGTGTTACACTAAAGGAGTCAGATGTGTTACACTAAAGGAGTCAGATGTGTTAACAGTAAAGGAGTCAGATGTGTTAACACTAAAGGAGTCAGATGTGTTAACACTAAAGGAGTCAGATGTGTTACACTAAAGGAGTCAGATGTGTTACACTAAAGGAGTCAGATGTGTTACACTAAAGGAGTCAGATGTGTTACACTAAAGGAGTCAGATGTGTTGACACTAAAGGAGTCAGATGTGTTAACACTAAAGGAGTCAGATGTGTTAACACTAAAGGAGTCAGATGTGTTAACACTAAAGGAGTCAAATGTGTTAACAATAAAGGAGTCAGATGTGTTACACTAAAGGAGTCAGATGTGTTACACTAAAGGAGTCAGATGTGTTAACACTAAAGGAGTCAGATGTGTTAACACTAAAGGAGTCAGATGTGTTACACTAAAGGAGTCAGATGTGTTAACATTAAAGGAGTCAGATGTGTTACACTAAAGGAGTCAGATGTGTTAACACTAAAGGAGTCAGATGTGTTACACTAAAGGAGTCAGATGTGTTAACACTAAAGGAGTCAGATGTGTTAACACTAAAGGAGTCAGATGTGTTAACACTAAAGGAGTCAGATGTGTTACACTAAAGGAGTCAGATGTGTTACACTAAAGGAGTCAAATGTGTTAACAATAAAGGAGTCAGATGTGTTACACTAAAGGAGTCAGATGTGTTACACTAAAGGAGTCAGATGTGTTAACACTAAAGGAGTCAGATGTGTTACACTAAAGGAGTCAGATGTGTTACACTAAAGGAGTCAGATGTGTTAACAGTAAAGGAGTCATATGTGTTTACACTAAAGGAGTCAGATGTGTTACACTAAAGGAGTCAGATGTGTTAACAGTAAAGGAGTCAGATGTGTTAACAGTAAAGGAGTCAGATGTGTTAACACTAAAGGAGTCAGATGTGTTAACACTAAAGGAGTCATATGTGTTTACACTAAAGGAGTCAGATGTGTTACACTAAAGGAGTCAGATGTGTTAACAGTAAAGGAGTCAGATGTGTTAACACTAAAGGAGTCAGATGTGTTACACTAAAGGAGTCAGATGTGTTAACAATAAAGGAGTCAGATGTGTTACACTAAAGGAGTCAGATGTGTTAACACTAAAGGAGTCAGATGTGTTAACACTAAAGGAGTCAGATGTGTTACACTAAAGGAGTCAGATGTGTTAACAGTAAAGGAGTCAGATGTGTTAACACTAAAGGAGTCAGATGTGTTAACACTAAAGGAGTCATATGTGTTTACACTAAAGGAGTCAGATGTGTTACACTAAAGGAGTCAGATGTGTTAACAGTAAAGGAGTCAGATGTGTTAACACTAAAGGAGTCAGATGTGTTACACTAAAGGAGTCAGATGTGTTACACTAAAGGAGTCAGATGTGTTAACAGTAAAGGAGTCAGATGTGTTAACACTAAAGGAGTCAGATGTGTTAACACTAAAGGAGTCAGATGTGTTACACTAAAGGAGTCAGATGTGTTACACTAAAGGAGTCAGATGTGTTACACTAAAGGAGTCAGATGTGTTACACTAAAGGAGTCAGATGTGTTAACACTAAAGGAGTCAGATGTGTTAACAGTAAAGGAGTCAGATGTGTTAACACTAAAGGAGTCAGATGTGTTACACTAAAGGAGTCAGATGTGTTACACTAAAGGAGTCAGATGTGTTAACAGTAAAGGAGTCAGATGTGTTAACACTAAAGGAGTCAGATGTGTTAACACTAAAGGAGTCAGATGTGTTACACTAAAGGAGTCAGATGTGTTACACTAAAGGAGTCAGATGTGTTACACTAAAGGAGTCAGATGTGTTACACTAAAGGAGTCAGATGTGTTGACACTAAAGGAGTCAGATGTGTTAACACTAAAGGAGTCAGATGTGTTAACACTAAAGGAGTCAGATGTGTTAACACTAAAGGAGTCAAATGTGTTAACAATAAAGGAGTCAGATGTGTTACACTAAAGGAGTCAGATGTGTTACACTAAAGGAGTCAGATGTGTTAACACTAAAGGAGTCAGATGTGTTAACACTAAAGGAGTCAGATGTGTTACACTAAAGGAGTCAGATGTGTTAACATTAAAGGAGTCAGATGTGTTACACTAAAGGAGTCAGATGTGTTAACACTAAAGGAGTCAGATGTGTTACACTAAAGGAGTCAGATGTGTTAACACTAAAGGAGTCAGATGTGTTAACACTAAAGGAGTCAGATGTGTTAACACTAAAGGAGTCAGATGTGTTACACTAAAGGAGTCAGATGTGTTACACTAAAGGAGTCAAATGTGTTAACAATAAAGGAGTCAGATGTGTTACACTAAAGGAGTCAGATGTGTTACACTAAAGGAGTCAGATGTGTTAACACTAAAGGAGTCAGATGTGTTACACTAAAGGAGTCAGATGTGTTACACTAAAGGAGTCAGATGTGTTAACAGTAAAGGAGTCAGATGTGTTAACACTAAAGGAGTCAGATGTGTTAACACTAAAGGAGTCAGATGTGTTACACTAAAGGAGTCAGATGTGTTAACACTAAAGGAGTCAGATGTGTTACACTAAAGGAGTCAGATGTGTTACACTAAAGGAGTCAGATGTGTTAACACTAAAGGAGTCAGATGTGTTACACTAAAGGAGTCAGATGTGTTAACACTAAAGGAGTCAGATGTGTTACACTAAAGGAGTCAGATGTGTTACACTAAAGGAGTCAGATGTGTTACACTAAAGGAGTCAGATGTGTTAACACTAAAGGAGTCAGATGTGTTACACTAAAGGAGTCAGATGTGTTACACTAAAGGAGTCAGATGTGTTAACACTAAAGGAGTCAGATGTGTTACACTAAAGGAGTCAGATGTGTTACACTAAAGGAGTCAGATGTGTTAACACAAAAGGAGTCAGATGTGTTACACTAAAGGAGTCAGATGTGTTACACTAAAGGAGTCAGATGTGTTAACACTAAAGGAGTCAGATGTGTTAACAGTAAAGGAGTCAGATGTGTTACACTAAAGGAGTCAGATGTGTTAACACTAAAGGAGTCAGATGTGTTAACACTAAAGGAGTAAGATGTGTTAACACTAAAGGAGTCAGATGTGTTACACTAAAGGAGTCAGATGTGTTAACACTAAAGGAGTCAGATGTGTTAACAGTAAAGGAGTCAGATGTGTTACACTAAAGGAGTCAGATGTGTTAACACTAAAGGAGTCAGATGTGTTAACACTAAAGGAGTAAGATGTGTTAACACTAAAGGAGTCAGATGTGTTACACTAAAGGAGTCAGATGTGTTAACACTAAAGGAGTCAGATGTGTTATACTAAAGAAGTCAGATGTGTTACACTAAAGGAGTCAGATGTGTTAACACTAAAGGAGTCAGATGTGTTAACACTAAAGGAGTCAGATGTGATTACACTAAAGGAGTCAGATATGTTACACTAAAGGAGTCAGATGTGTTAACACTAAAGGAGTCAGATGTGTTAACACTAAAGGAGTCAGATGTGTTAACACTAAAGGAGTCAGATGTGTTAACACTAAAGGAGTCAGATGTGTTACACTAAAGGAGTCAGATGTGTTACACTAAAGGAGTCAGATGTGTTACACTAAAGGAGTCAGATGTGTTGACACTAAAGGAGTCAGATGTGTTAACACTAAAGGAGTCAAATGTGTTAACAATAAAGGAGTCAGATGTGTTACACTAAAGGAGTCAGATGTGTTAACACTAAAGGAGTCAGATGTGTTAACACTAAAGGAGTCAGATGTGTTACACTAAAGGAGTCAGATGTGTTACACTAAAGGACTCAGATGTGTTACACTAAAGGAGTCAGATGTGTTAACACTAAAGGAGTCAGATGTGTTACACTAAAGGAGTCAGATGTGTTAACACTAAAGGAGTCAGATGTGTTAACACTAAAGGAGTCAGATGTGTTACACTAAAGGAGTCAGATGTGTTAACATTAAAGGAGTCAGATGTGTTACACTAAAGGAGTCAGATGTGTTAACACTAAAGGAGTCAGATGTGTTACACTAAAGGAGTCAGATGTGTTAACACTAAAGGAGTCTGATGTGTTAACACTAAAGGAGTCAGATGTGTTAACACTAAAGGAGTCAGATGTGTTACACTAAAGGAGTCAGATGTGTTACACTAAAGGAGTCAAATGTGTTAACAATAAAGGAGTCAGATGTGTTACACTAAAGGAGTCAGATGTGTTAACACTAAAGGAGTCAGATGTGTTACACTAAAGGAGTCAGATGTGTTACACTAAAGGAGTCAGATGTGTTAACAGTAAAGGAGTCAGATGTGTTAACACTAAAGGAGTCAGATGTGTTAACACTAAAGGAGTCAGATGTGTTAACACTAAAGGAGTCAGATGTGTTAACAGTAAAGGAGTCAGATGTGTTACACTAAAGGAGTCAGATGTGTTAACACTAAAGGAGTCAGATGTGTTAACACTAAAGGAGTAAGATGTGTTAACACTAAAGGAGTCAGATGTGTTACACTAAAGGAGTCAGATGTGTTAACACTAAAGGAGTCAGATGTGTTAACACTAAAGGAGTCAGATGTGTTAACACTAAAGGAGTCAGATGTGTTAACACTAAAGGAGTCAGATGTGTTTACACTAAAGGAGTCAGATGTGTTACACTAAAGGAGTCAGATGTGTTAACACTAAAGGAGTCAGATGTGTTAACACTAAAGGAGTCAGATGTGTTAACACTAAAGGAGTCAGATGTGTTACACTAAAGGAGTCAGATGTGTTACACTAAAGGAGTCAGATGTGTTAACAGTAAAGGAGTCAGATGTGTTAACACTAAAGGAGTCAGATGTGTTAACACTAAAGGAGTCAGATGTGTTACACTAAAGGAGTCAGATGTGTTACACTAAAGGAGTCAGATGTGTTACACTAAAGGAGTCAGATGTGTTGACACTAAAGGAGTCAGATGTGTTAACACTAAAGGAGTCAGATGTGTTATCACTAAAGGAGTCAGATGTGTTAACACTAAAGGAGTCAAATGTGTTAACAATAAAGGAGTCAGATGTGTTACACTAAAGGAGTCAGATGTGTTACACTAAAGGAGTCAGATGTGTTAACACTAAAGGAGTCAGATGTGTTAACACTAAAGGAGTCAGATGTGTTAACATTAAAGGAGTCAGATGTGTTACACTAAAGGAGTCAGATGTGTTAACACTAAAGGAGTCAGATGTGTTACACTAAAGGAGTCAGATGTGTTAACACTAAAGGAGTCAGATGTGTTACACTAAAGGAGTCAGATGTGTTAACACTAAAGGAGTCTGATGTGTTAACACTAAAGGAGTCAGATGTGTTAACACTAAAGGAGTCAGATGTGTTACACTAAAGGAGTCAGATGTGTTACACTAAAGGAGTCAAATGTGTTAACAATAAAGGAGTCAGATGTGTTACAATAAAGGAGTCAGATGTGTTACACTAAAGGAGTCAGATGTGTTAACACTAAAGGAGTCAGATGTGTTACACTAAAGGAGTCAGATGTGTTACACTAAAGGAGTCAGATGTGTTAACAGTAAAGGAGTCAGATGTGTTAACACTAAAGGAGTCAGATGTGTTAACACTAAAGGAGTCAGATGTGTTACACTAAAGGAGTCAGATGTGTTGACACTAAAGGAGTCAGATGTGTTAACACTAAAGGAGTCAGATGTGTTAACACTAAAGGAGTCAGATGTGTTAACACTAAAGGAGTCAAATGTGTTAACAATAAAGGAGTCAGATGTGTTACACTAAAGGAGTCAGATGTGTTACACTAAAGGAGTCAGATGTGTTAACACTAAAGGAGTCAGATGTGTTAACACTAAAGGAGTCAGATGTGTTACACTAAAGGAGTCAGATGTGTTAACATTAAAGGAGTCAGATGTGTTACACTAAAGGAGTCAGATGTGTTAACACTAAAGGAGTCAGATGTGTTACACTAAAGGAGTCAGATGTGTTAACACTAAAGGAGTCAGATGTGTTAACACTAAAGGAGTCAGATGTGTTAACACTAAAGGAGTCAGATGTGTTACACTAAAGGAGTCAGATGTGTTACACTAAAGGAGTCAAATGTGTTAACAATAAAGGAGTCAGATGTGTTACACTAAAGGAGTCAGATGTGTTACACTAAAGGAGTCAGATGTGTTAACACTAAAGGAGTCAGATGTGTTACACTAAAGGAGTCAGATGTGTTACACTAAAGGAGTCAGATGTGTTAACAGTAAAGGAGTCAGATGTGTTAACACTAAAGGAGTCAGATGTGTTAACACTAAAGGAGTCAGATGTGTTACACTAAAGGAGTCAGATGTGTTAACACTAAAGTAGTCAGATGTGTTACACTAAAGGAGTCAGATGTGTTAACACTAAAGGAGTCAGATGTGTTACACTAAAGGAGTCAGATGTGTTAACACTAAAGGAGTCAGATGTGTTACACTAAAGGAGTCAGATGTGTTACACTAAAGGAGTCAGATGTGTTACACTAAAGGAGTCAGATGTGTTAACACTAAAGGAGTCAGATGTGTTACACTAAAGGAGTCAGATGTGTTACACTAAAGGAGTCAGATGTGTTAACACTAAAGGAGTCAGATGTGTTACACTAAAGGAGTCAGATGTGTTAACACTAAAGGAGTCAGATGTGTTAACAGTAAAGGAGTCAGATGTGTTACACTAAAGGAGTCAGATGTGTTAACACTAAAGGAGTCAGATGTGTTAACACTAAAGGAGTCAGATGTGTTACACTAAAGGAGTCAGATGTGTTAACACTAAAGGAGTCAGATGTGTTAACAGTAAAGGAGTCAGATGTGTTACACTAAAGGAGTCAGATGTGTTAACACTAAAGGAGTCAGATGTGTTAACACTAAAGGAGTAAGATGTGTTAACACTAAAGGAGTCAGATGTGTTACACTAAAGGAGTCAGATGTGTTAACACTAAAGGAGTCAGATGTGTTATACTAAAGAAGTCAGATGTGTTACACTAAAGGAGTCAGATGTGTTAACACTAAAGGAGTCAGATGTGTTAACACTAAAGGAGTCAGATGTGTTTACACTAAAGGAGTCAGATATGTTACACTAAAGGAGTCAGATGTGTTAACACTAAAGGAGTCAGATGTGTTAACACTAAAGGAGTCAGATGTGTTAACACTAAAGGAGTCAGATGTGTTAACACTAAAGGAGTCAGATGTGTTACACTAAAGGAGTCAGATGTGTTACACTAAAGGAGTCAGATGTGTTGACACTAAAGGAGTCAGATGTGTTAACACTAAAGGAGTCAGATGTGTTAACACTAAAGGAGTCAAATGTGTTAACAATAAAGGAGTCTGATGTGTTAACACTAAAGGAGTCAGATGTGTTACACTAAAGGAGTCAGATGTGTTACACTAAAGGAGTCAAATGTGTTAACAATAAAGGAGTCAGATGTGTTACAATAAAGGAGTCAGATGTGTTACACTAAAGGACTCAGATGTGTTACACTAAAGGAGTCAGATGTGTTAACACTAAAGGAGTCAGATGTGTTACACTAAAGGAGTCAGATGTGTTAACACTAAAGGAGTCTGATGTGTTAACACTAAAGGAGTTAGATGTGTTAACACTAAAGGAGTCAGATGTGTTACACTAAAGGAGTCAGATGTGTTACACTAAAGGAGTCAAATGTGTTAACAATAAAGGAGTCAGATGTGTTACACTAAAGGAGTCAGATGTGTTAACACTAAAGGAGTCAGATGTGTTACACTAAAGGAGTCAGATGTGTTACACTAAAGGAGTCAGATGTGTTAACAGTAAAGGAGTCAGATGTGTTAACACTAAAGGAGTCAGATGTGTTAACACTAAAGGAGTCAGATGTGTTAACACTAAAGGAGTCAGATGTGTTAACAGTAAAGGAGTCAGATGTGTTACACTAAAGGAGTCAGATGTGTTAACACTAAAGGAGTCAGATGTGTTAACACTAAAGGAGTAAGATGTGTTAACACTAAAGGAGTCAGATGTGTTACACTAAAGGAGTCAGATGTGTTAACACTAAAGGAGTCAGATGTGTTAACACTAAAGGAGTCAGATGTGTTAACACTAAAGGAGTCAGATGTGTTTACACTAAAGGAGTCAGATGTGTTACACTAAAGGAGTCAGATGTGTTAACACTAAAGGAGTCAGATGTGTTACACTAAAGGAGTCTGATGTGTTACACTAAAGGAGTCAGATGTGTTAACAGTAAAGGAGTCAGATGTGTTAACACTAAAGGAGTCAGATGTGTTAACACTAAAGGAGTCAGATGTGTTACACTAAAGGAGTCAGATGTGTTACACTAAAGGAGTCAGATGTGTTGACACTAAAGGAGTCAGATGTGTTAACACTAAAGGAGTCAGATGTGTTATCACTAAAGGAGTCAGATGTGTTAACACTAAAGGAGTCAAATGTGTTAACAATAAAGGAGTCAGATGTGTTACACTAAAGGAGTCAGATGTGTTACACTAAAGGAGTCAGATGTGTTAACACTAAAGGAGTCAGATGTGTTAACACTAAAGGAGTCAGATGTGTTACACTAAAGGAGTCAGATATGTTAACATTAAAGGAGTCAGATGTGTTACACTAAAGGAGTCAGATGTGTTAACACTAAAGGAGTCAGATGTGTTACACTAAAGGAGTCAGATGTGTTAACACTAAAGGAGTCTGATGTGTTAACACTAAAGGAGTCAGATGTGTTAACACTAAAGGAGTCAGATGTGTTACACTAAAGGAGTCAGATGTGTTACACTAAAGGAGTCAAATGTGTTAACAATAAAGGAGTCAGATGTGTTACACTAAAGGAGTCAAATGTGTTAACAATAAAGGAGTCAGATGTGTTACACTAAAGGAGTCAGATGTGTTAACACTAAAGGAGTCAGATGTGTTACACTAAAGGAGTCAGATGTGTTACACTAAAGGAGTCAGATGTGTTAACAGTAAAGGAGTCAGATGTGTTAACACTAAAGGAGTCAGATGTGTTAACACTAAAGGAGTCAGATGTGTTAACACTAAAGGAGTCAGATGTGTTAACAGTAAAGGAGTCAGATGTGTTACACTAAAGGAGTCAGATGTGTTAACACTAAAGGAGTCAGATGTGTTAACACTAAAGGAGTAAGATGTGTTAACACTAAAGGAGTCAGATGTGTTACACTAAAGGAGTCAGATGTGTTAACACTAAAGGAGTCAGATGTGTTAACACTAAAGGAGTCAGATGTGTTTACACTAAAGGAGTCAGATGTGTTACACTAAAGGAGTCAGATGTGTTAACACTAAAGGAGTCAGATGTGTTACACTAAAGGAGTCAGATGTGTTACACTAAAGGAGTCAGATGTGTTAACAGTAAAGGAGTCAGATGTGTTAACACTAAAGGAGTCAGAAGTGTTAACACTAAAGGAGTCAGATGTGTTACACTAAAGGAGTCAGATGTGTTACACTAAAGGAGTCAGATGTGTTGACACTAAAGGAGTCAGATGTGTTAACACTAAAGGAGTCAGATGTGTTATCACTAAAGGAGTCAGATGTGTTAACACTAAAGGAGTCAAATGTGTTAACAATAAAGGAGTCAGATGTGTTACACTAAAGGAGTCAGATGTGTTACACTAAAGGAGTCAGATGTGTTAACACTAAAGGAGTCAGATGTGTTAACACTAAAGGAGTCAGATGTGTTACACTAAAGGAGTCAGATATGTTAACATTAAAGGAGTCAGATGTGTTACACTAAAGGAGTCAGATGTGTTAACACTAAAGGAGTCAGATGTGTTACACTAAAGGAGTCAGATGTGTTAACACTAAAGGAGTCTGATGTGTTAACACTAAAGGAGTCAGATGTGTTAACACTAAAGGAGTCAGATGTGTTACACTAAAGGAGTCAGATGTGTTACACTAAAGGAGTCAAATGTGTTAACAATAAAGGAGTCAGATGTGTTACAATAAAGGAGTCAGATGTGTTACACTAAAGGAGTCAGATGTGTTAACACTAAAGGAGTCAGATGTGTTACACTAAAGGAGTCAGATGTGTTACACTAAAGGAGTCAGATGTGTTAACAGTAAAGGAGTCAGATGTGTTAACACTAAAGGAGTCAGATGTGTTAACACTAAAGGAGTCAGATGTGTTACACTAAAGGAGTCAGATGTGTTACACTAAAGGAGTCAGATGTGTTAACAGTAAAGGAGTCAGATGTGTTAACACTAAAGGAGTCAGATGTGTTACACTAAAGGAGTCAGATGTGTTAACACTAAAGGAGTCAGATGTGTTAACACTAAAGGAGTAAGATGTGTTAACACTAAAGGAGTCAGATGTGTTACACTAAAGGAGTCAGATGTGTTAACACTAAAGGAGTCAGATGTGTTAACACTAAAGGAGTCAGATGTGTTAACACTAAAGGAGTCAGATGTGTTAACACTAAAGGAGTCAGATGTGTTTACACTAAAGGAGTCAGATGTGTTACACTAAAGGAGTCAGATGTGTTAACACTAAAGGAGTCAGATGTGTTAACACTAAAGGAGTCAGATGTGTTAACACTAAAGGAGTCAGATGTGTTACACTAAAGGAGTCAGATGTGTTACACTAAAGGAGTCAGATGTGTTAACAGTAAAGGAGTCAGATGTGTTAACACTAAAGGAGTCAGATGTGTTAACACTAAAGGAGTCAGATGTGTTACACTAAAGGAGTCAGATGTGTTACACTAAAGGAGTCAGATGTGTTACACTAAAGGAGTCAGATGTGTTACACTAAAGGAGTCAGATGTGTTAAGGGGACATAGTCATCTGCAGAGCAATGAAAAGAGACGCCATGTTTCCTGAGGATTGAGCCAAGTGGGAGTCGATAGAGAGAGAATAAAAGAGGGCCAAGCACTGAGCCCTGTGGGACTGCATATGAGAGGGCCCCATATGAGAGGGCCCCATATGAGAGGGCCCCATATGAGATGGCCCCATATGAGATGGCCCCATATGAGAGGGCCCCATATGAGAGGGCCCCATAAGAGAGGGCCCCATAAGAGAGGGCCCCATATGAGAGGGCCCCTTATGAGAGGGCCCCATATGAGAGGGCCCCATAAGAGAGGGCCCCATATGAGAGGGCCCCATATGAGAGGGCCCCATATGAGAGGGCCCCATATGAGATGGCCCCACAAGAGAGGGCCCCATAAGAGAGGGCCCCATATGAGAGGGCCCCATAAGAGAGGGCCCCATAAGAGAGGGCCCCATATGAGAGGGCCCCATATGAGAGGACCCCATATGAGAGGACCCCATAAGAGAGGGCCCCATATGAGAGGACCCGATATGAGAGGGCCCCATATGAGAGGACCCCATAAGAGAGGGCCCCATATGAGAGGGCCCCATATGAGAGGGCCCCATATGAGAGGGCCCCATATGAGAGGGCCCCATATGAGAGGGCCCCATAAGAGAGGGCCCCATATGAGAGGGCCCCATATGAGAGGGCCCCATATGAGAGGGCCCCATAAGAGAGGGCCCCATATGAGAGGGCCCCATATGAGAGGGCCCCATATGAGAGGGCCCCATATGAGAGGGCCCCATATGAGAGGGCCCCATATGAGAGGGCCCCATATGAGAGGGCCCCATAAGAGAGGGCCCCATATGAGAGGGCCCCATATGAGAGGGCCCCATATGAGAGGGCCCCATATGAGATGGCCCCATAAGAGAGGGCCCCATAAGAGAGGGCCCCATATGAGAGGGCCCCATAAGAGAGGGCCCCATAAGAGAGGGCCCCATATGAGAGGGCCCCATATGAGATGGCCCCATATGAGATGGCCCCATATGAGAGGGCCCCATATGAGAGGGCCCCATAAGAGAGGGCCCCATAAGAGAGGGCCCCATATGAGAGGGCCCCATATGAGAGGGCCCCATATGAGAGGGCCCCATAAGAGAGTGTCTGAAAAGACCTGGGGGGGGACATTGTCCCCTGGAGAACCTGAGGGCCTCAAATGATCAACCATCTCCTGCACAAAGGGCGGGGTCACTGGCTCAAACGTGTCCAGACCAGCAGAGCAGGGGTCACACACTGAAGGGTCAGACACTGAAGGGTCACACACTGAAGGGTCAGACACTGAAGGGTCAGACACTGAAGGGTCACACACTGAAGGGTCAGACACTGAAGGGTCACACACTGAAGGGTCACACACTGAAGGGTCACACACTGAATGGTCAGACACTGAAGGGTCACACACTGAAGGGTCACACACTGAAGGGTCAGACACTGAAGGGTCACACACTGAAGGGTCAGACACTGAAGGGTCAGACACTGAAG
Source organism: Eucyclogobius newberryi (assembly GCF_026437365.1). Classification (NCBI taxonomy): domain Eukaryota; kingdom Metazoa; phylum Chordata; class Actinopteri; order Gobiiformes; family Gobiidae; genus Eucyclogobius; species Eucyclogobius newberryi. The sequence goes on from NW_027315987.1 coordinate 81,720, forward strand.
GGTCACACACTGAAGGGTCACACACTGAAGGGTCACACACTGAAGGGTCAGACACTGAAGGGTCAGACACTGAAGGGTCACACACTGAAGGGTCACACACTGAAGGGTCACACACTGAAGGGTCAGACACTGAAGGGTCAGACACTGAAGGGTCACACACTGAAGGGTCAGACACTGAAGGGTCACACACTGAAGGGTCAGACACTGAAGGGTCAGACACTGAAGGGTCACACACTGAAGGGTCACACACTGAAGGGTCACACACTGAAGGGTCAGACACTGAAGGGTCAGACACTGAAGGGTCACACACTGAAGGGTCAGACACTGAAGGGTCACACACTGAAGGGTCAGACACTGAAGGGTCAGACACTGAAGGGTCACACACTGAAGGGTCACACACTGAAGGGTCAGACACTGAAGGGTCAGACACTGAAGGGTCACACACTGAAGGGTCAGACCCTGAAGGGTCAGACACTGAAGGGTCACACACTGAAGGGTCAGACACTGAAGGGTCAGACACTGAAGGGTCAGACACTGAAGGGTCACACACTGAAGGGTCACACACTGAAGGGTCACACACTGAAGGGTCAGACACTGAAGGGTCAGACACTGAAGGGTCACACACTGAAGGGTCAGACACTGAAGGGTCACACACTGAAGGGTCAGACACTGAAGGGTCAGACACTGAAGGGTCACACACTGAAGGGTCACACACTGAAGGGTCACACACTGAAGGGTCAGACACTGAAGGGTCAGACACTGAAGGGTCACACACTGAAGGGTCAGACCCTGAAGGGTCAGACACTGAAGGGTCACACACTGAAGGGTCAGACACTGAAGGGTCACACACTGAAGGGTCAGACACTGAAGGGTCACACACTGAAGGGTCACACACTGAAGGGTCAGACACTGAAGGGTCACACACTGAAGGGTCACACACTGAAGGGTCAGACACTGAAGGGTCACACACTGAAGGGTCACACACTGAAGGGTCACACACTGAAGGGTCAGACACTGAAGGGTCACACACTGAAGGGTCACACACTGAAGGGTCAGACACTGAAGGGTCACACACTGAAGGGTCAGACACTGAAGGGTCAGACACTGAAGGGTCACACACTGAAGGGTCACACACTGAAGGGTCACACACTGAAGGGTCTGGACCAGGTCCGGACCCGGTCCAGACCCGGTCCGGACCTGGTCCAGACCTGGTCCAGACCCGGTTCAGACCCGGTCCAGACCCGGTCCAGACCCGGTTCAGACCCGGTTCAGACCCGGTCCAGACCCGGTCCAGACCCGGTTCAGACCCGGTTCAGACCCGGTCCAGACCCGGTTCAGAACCAGTTCAGACCTGGTTCAGACCTGGTCTCTCTTCAGGCTCCGGTCTCGGCTCGGTCTCTCTCTCTCTGTGACGAGGACTCGGTGAGTCTTCGGTGTCAGGACGACTCTGTGACTCTGGTCCTGACCTGGACTCTGGACCTGTCAGAACTCAGACCTGAGGACCTGCCGGACCTGCCGGACCTGCACACTCCAGGTAAACCTGATGCCCTCCCATCCAATCACATCATTGTATTTATCAGTAAAATGTGTCTGAAGTAGGAATAGTTTAACTTTTAGAAAATCTGTACAATCTAAGTCCTGGTTTAGTCCTGGTTTAGACCTGGTTTAGTCCTGGTTTAGTCCTGGTTTAGTCCTGGTTTAGTCCTGGTTTAGACCTGGTTTAGTTCTGGTTTAGTCCTGGTTTAGACCTGGTTTAGACCTGGTTTAGACCTGGTTTAGACCTGGTTTAGTCCTGGTTTAGACCTGGTTTAGACCTGGTTTAGACCTGGTTTAGTCCTGGTTTAGTCCTGGTTTAGACCTGGTTTAGACCTGGTTTAGACCTGGTTTAGTCCTGGTTTAGTCCTGGTTTAGACCTGGTTTAGTCCTGGTTTAGACCTGGTTTAGTCCTGGTTTAGTCCTGGTTAATCCTGGTTTAGACCTGGTTTAGTCCTGGTTTAGTCCTGGTTAATCCTGGTTTAGACC